>NC_051414.1:32021998-32022654 GCF_015228065.2 Penaeus monodon
GAACACAATATAAGAGAAAACGTGACGTAGCTCCCAAGATGGGATCCTCTCTCTGTGGGTTGCTATGTGTAGGACCCTCGCGAGCCTCTCTCCCTCCCACAGGATTTCTTCAAGACGTCTCAATCTCGGAAAAGCTAGATTAGTTCTGGGTGATGATATCGGGGCTTCAACCACACCACCACATCATCACGTCACTGTACTTTTTATGAAACACTGTACTCGCTATGATTTAAAGACTATGAGGTTCTAACGTGTCACATCATTACACATTTTGTTTTTATTAACACCTGTACATTGTTATCAGAACCTGTACATTTTATTAAAACCTGTGTAGGAATCTAATCCTATGATCACTTATGATGTTAGTTTGGAACTGCATCATTGTTTCATTATATTTCTATTGTTTTTTACGATATTCCAGTGTAATGTCGATTTACATCATCGTCATGGATGAAACCTGCGTTTGCCGTCTCGCCAATAATAAACGACGATGATAAATACATAGGTCCCTTTTTCATGCAACATTATCAATCGACTCAAATTAAGATAATGCCAGAGTAAGATAAGGCAACGAAAGAATCGCCCAAAACTGGTGACTGAGTGGCATTCTCCTCCTCTCCTGGACTCACACTTTTACTTAAACCGTGTGAGATCAC
>NC_051414.1:32022864-32023169 GCF_015228065.2 Penaeus monodon
ACCCTATAAAATCCAGTACACGAAATTAAATATCACACATACATAAAGATAACCCCATTGAAGTACTCAGTAATCATACTACATTATCGCCATTACCAAAGCTAAAATATTGCCGGATAAATGAGAGCCGAACAATAGAATTCCGGATAAGGGAGGTTCAAGTCTGTCCTGCTAATACTACTGTAAATCACACTTTCCCCTAAACCACTGGAAGAGAACCACACACGTGTAGTTTAAGAATGACAAGACGTTTTAATTCCAAGAGTGTTTTTATTTTGTGACATTTCTCTCTATGGTTAGATTTT
>NC_051414.1:32023764-32023883 GCF_015228065.2 Penaeus monodon
CGCAGGCAGCATCTTTGGTGTTTTTTACGATATGGATGTCGATAAAATATAGTACGAGAGATAAGCTGAATGTAGGAGGGAGCTAACAGGGAGAGGAGAAGGTTAACAGGAAAGAAAAA
>NC_051414.1:32024116-32024187 GCF_015228065.2 Penaeus monodon
CTAAAAGGATGAAAATTAGTTATGAATTAATTATTTAGTAAAGAAATTTTTAACGAGCAAACAAACCAGCA
>NC_051414.1:32024244-32025213 GCF_015228065.2 Penaeus monodon
TGCACATAATCCAAAAGGAGAAAATGTGAAGAAAATAAATAAGAGAAGAGGAAACACAAAAAAGAGAAGAAAAAAGGGGAAAAAACAACAACAACAAAATATAAGAAAAAAGGAAACAAAGAAAAAGAAGATAAGAAAAGAGGGAAAAAAAAGAAAAAAAGGTAAACGAAAAAAGAAAAAGAAAAAAGGAGAAACGCAAAAAGAAAGAAAAGAAGAAGAAAAAAGGAGAAACGCAAAAAGAGACGAGAGAAAAGTAAAAAAAAAAAGAAAAGAAAAAAAAAATCCTCTACGCAGCCTCTAACGAAACAAGTAAATGAGGATGTTAGAATTAGGAAGAAGGGAAGGAGGGAGGGAGGGAAGGACGAAGGATGAGGGAGGGAGGGAGGGAAGGACGAAGGATGAGGGAGGGAGGGAGGGAAGGACGAAGGATGAGGGAGGGAGGGAGGGAAGTAAGGGAAGGATGAAGGTGGGAGAAGGGAGGGAGGAAGAAAGGAAGGAGGGAAGGAGGGAAGGAGGGAGAGAGGGTGAAGGAAGGAGGAAGTAAGGGAAGGAGGGAAGGAAGGGAGAGACGAAGAAGAAAACTGGAACAGGAGTGGGAGAAAGAAGGGAAGAGAGAGATAAAGGAGGGAAGGAAAAGGAGGAGAAAGAAGCAAGGAGAAGAAAAGGAATAAGGGAGGAAAAGAAGAAAGAGGAAACGGCGAGAGATTGAATAGCAAGGGAGAAGGAAAAGCCGAGTGAAAGGGGGACGAAGAGAAAAAGGAGAAGGAGAAAGAGAGTGGATAACCAGCAGGAACAAAAACAGAACGAGGTAAACAACAGGAAAAGAGAAGAGAAAAAAGAAGATAAACCAGCAAGATAAGATGATAAATTAACACGCACACAAACAAGTGAACAAGTGAACAAGCAACTGAAAATAAACAGATAAGTCAAAGAAGAATACAAAAGAAAAGAAAAGAAAAAAAGAGAAAG
>NC_051414.1:32025254-32025468 GCF_015228065.2 Penaeus monodon
AAAGAACAAGAAAGTAAGAAACAAAAAGAGAAAAAGGACGTATGGAGGAAGAAGAGGAAGAGGGAGAGTAGAGGGAGAGGAGAGCAGAGGGAGAGGGAGAAAGGGGGAGATAGAAGGAAAGGGAGATAAAGAGAGAGAGAGGGAGGGTGAGGGAGATTGAGAAGGGGGGGAGATTGAAAGAAAGAGAAGAGTGAGGGGAATGAGAGGGGGGGAT
>NC_051414.1:32025636-32026454 GCF_015228065.2 Penaeus monodon
TGATTTCCAGACAATGGTGGCAACGCTTGGCAGGGGAAAGGAGGCGATATGAGAGCACGGTGGAAGGGTGGAAGACGCGGGTGGATATAGACGTTGGAAGGGGGTGGTGGAACAGTGGAATTTGGTGGTGGAAAAAATGGTGGTAGAAATAAATGTTGAAAGGTAGTGTTGGAAAAAAATATGATGGAAGAGGATGGTGGAAACGAATGCTGGAAGGTGGTGGTAAAAATAAGATGTTGAAAGGGTGTTTGCAACGGACTCTGGAAGGAGGTGGTGGAAACTGATGTTGGAAATAGATGGCGAAAGGCGGTGATGGAAACTTAAAGATGGTAATTTGATGATCGGAACGGATGGTGGCAGCCGATGGGGGAAAATGTTGGAAAACTATAGTAAGATCTCACTGTGAATAGCTATGGTGGTAATCTAATGTTGGAAATAAATGGTGTTTGGAGAAAAAAAACTGAAAGGAGTGGATGGCGCTGGCAGTGGAGGGTGGCAGGGTGGATCATCGGTGGAAATAGACGAGAAAATCCAGGTGATGGTGGAAACAAACAGTTATAACTACAAACTGTTGGAAACCCATAAAAAATGTTCCAAATGGAAACATACAAAAAGATCTTGTGAAAAAAAAACGTTGTAAACCATTAGTAGCATACAAGAACTACTGCCAGCATTTGGTGGAAGTTGAAGGGAAAATGACATGGTGGCAGGAAGAGGTGCCAGGAGATAATGCCACAAATGGAGATGGCAGAGCAAGAAAAGGCTGATATAGGGAAATGGCAGAGCAAGAAAAGGCTGATATAGGGAAATGGCATCCA
>NC_051414.1:32026511-32026657 GCF_015228065.2 Penaeus monodon
AAAGAGAAGAGAGGCTGGGAGGAAGAGGCAAGAGAGGAAAATGAGAGGTACAGGAAGGCAGGGAGAAGGAAATGAAGATGGGAAATGAAGGAAAAGACAGGAGAGAAAGAAAAAAATATAAAAAGAAAAGAATGTAAACACATGTA
>NC_051414.1:32026704-32026873 GCF_015228065.2 Penaeus monodon
AACGAGGAAAAGAAAGGAAAAAAGAGATAGATACAAAGAAAAACTAAATGCAATGTAAAAGAAAGACTTGAAAAAGAAAAAGCTGATGATGAAAAGAGGAAGGAAAGAAAGAGAGGTAGAGGTAAAGTAAACTAATATTAATAAAACGTAGATGAAGGGAACATAACCA
>NC_051414.1:32027474-32027961 GCF_015228065.2 Penaeus monodon
TAAATTATGAATCGACAAAGACTAATTCATCTTCTGCAGCCGATTATCGATCATTTTTATTTACATAAATGCTTTGAAAAGACATCTAGATTGCTGTTTGAATAAAGAGGTTTACACATTATTTGTTGCAATGCTCTGCTAATATCTTTATATTCAAATATTTTCTCCCTCTTATGAGTTGATGTGATTTCAATATATGCAATAGTTTGTTGATATCATTGATAATTTTTCCCTCTTAATGTTAACAATAGTTTTTAACCAAAATCATGACCTTTTAATATGGATTACAAAAATACCATTAACATAACTGATAATAAGACAACACTAAGGAGAAAATATATAAACAAAAAGGATATGATATCTTAAATAAAAGAAAATTTCCGAACAGAGAATTCAATGGAATATCAATATGGCACCATGACCTTTGCAGAGCCCGAATGAAAGACGAAACGGATATGAGACAAAAAGTGCATGTCAATAATAAGAT
>NC_051414.1:32029060-32029331 GCF_015228065.2 Penaeus monodon
TGTTTGACGATAAGAGCGAAAGTCACACGGACCGAAGGAGGGGAATGATAATGAAGATAATAACGAGGCGAAAGAGGAAAGAGAGAGAGAAAAGAGATCGAACGGCGGAAAGGATAATGATGATGATGACAACGACGCGAGAAAAAAGAAGAGAGAAAATAACGTAAAGAAAGGAAAAATATAAAGGAGAAAATAAAGTAGAGGAAGAAGATAGATAGATAGATAAGAATATTTGATGTGTTTTATATGTTTCTCACTTACTCTCCCTTTC
>NC_051414.1:32029771-32029898 GCF_015228065.2 Penaeus monodon
AATGCAAGCTGGGGGTCGAGGCAGCCAGCGACTCATCCAGAATTCAACAGTTTCTGAGAAAAGTAATAGGAGGCAGAGGTATGGAAAAATACTCTTCTCTCCCTTTTATGCTGGGATTTTCTCGATT
>NC_051414.1:32031611-32031852 GCF_015228065.2 Penaeus monodon
TGAAAAAATAGTATATGCAGCGCAGAAGAAAAGAAAGTAATCAAAAACCCAGAAAAAAACAATAACAACAACAACAACAACAACAATCACAACAGCAATAAAAGCAGTAATAATGAGATAAATAATCGAAAACAAAAATATCCGAGGAATAACACCCAAGGAAACATACGAAAATGAAACAAAGAGAAAAGGAGATAAAAAAAAGAGAGATAAAAATGAAAAAGACAAAGAAGAGAATTTA
>NC_051414.1:32031892-32032031 GCF_015228065.2 Penaeus monodon
GCATATCGAAGACAGTGAGGAAAGACGCTAATCTGACGCAACGAAATGTTATTGATCTTTCTTTTGTCATTAGAAAGAAAGATGGAAAGGCTTTTGAGAGAACTGAAGAATCGAAAGCATCTTGACATAAGTGAATGGG
>NC_051414.1:32032656-32032752 GCF_015228065.2 Penaeus monodon
GCATATGAATATATATGTGACGTCAATGATAATAGTCCCATAACGTCAAGCGTGAGATCTTTCCTAGAATGCTAAAAGTATCCATAATCTGGACGA
>NC_051414.1:32032863-32033662 GCF_015228065.2 Penaeus monodon
CGCGTTTGGGGAAAAGAAAACGAGGTAAGTGATTGGAATAAAGGTTCATTAGCGTTTTAGGTTTATATGATGTGGTTGAGGGGAAAGCATTGAAAATGTTGGCGAGAGGAGCGAATGAAGGAATTGGAGGAAGGGATGTTGGGGGGGGGGGGAGAGAAAATGGAAGAGAAACTGAGAAACTGAGAGAGAGAGGAAGAAAAATGGGATAAATATAGAGAAAGGGAAAGAAAAGGAAGAAAAAGGTGAAAGAGAAGGAGAAAACGAGAAAGAACTAGGGGAAACAGAAAAAGTGAAGAAAGATTAATATAAAGAAAACTGAAAAGATGAGAAAGATGGAAGGTAAGGAAAGGAGAAAGCGAAAATGAAGACGATAGAGAAGGAAAAAATTAGAAAAGGAAAGACAGATAAAGAGATATAGACAGATAGACTAATGGAAAGAGAAGAAACAGGTGAGAGAATTAGGGAGCAGAAAAGAGATAGGAGGAGGGAATGATAAACAGGGACATGAAAAAGAATAAAGAAGGAAGAAGGAGGAAAAGTTGGGAGAAAAGAGGGAAATGGAGGAATGAAGATGGAGAGGAAGGCGCAGGAGAAGAAGACAGGAGAGGAGTAGAAGAGAGAAAAAAAAGGAGAATGAAAGAGAAAGAAAAATTATTAAAAAAGAAAAGAAAAAAAGAAAAGGAAGAAAAAAAAGAGAGGAACTGAAGAAAGAAAGAAAGAAAGGAGAAGAAGGAGAAGAAAAAAAAGAAAGAAAGAAAGAAAGAAAGAAAGAAAGAAGAAAGAAAGAAAAAGAAAAAAT
>NC_051414.1:32033829-32034012 GCF_015228065.2 Penaeus monodon
ATGGAAGAGAAGGCGTAAAAGGAGGAGAAAGGTTTAAAGGCCTTGGGACCGAGGCCGCCGAGGATGGATGCGAAGGAAGGAGAGAAATAATTCATGCAATAAGCTGCTGTTGCATGGATTGTCCTGGTCCGCGAGGAAGGAAATGATGCATTTGCACCGAATGGGTCTTGCAAGGAAGAGGTG
>NC_051414.1:32034381-32034531 GCF_015228065.2 Penaeus monodon
ACAAAATAAAACAATCTCTTATGGCTAGTAATGTTACACATACAAGAGTAAATTCACAAAAAAAGATTCACACAAGGAGCTGATACCTATAACAAGACCTTTCTAAAACGAACGAAAATCATATCATCTTTTCGAGGCACCCCATACCCT
>NC_051414.1:32034843-32034960 GCF_015228065.2 Penaeus monodon
AAAGGATTGTTTGTTCAACAGAACTCATCGTAAAGTCTTTAATAGTTAATCTCTGTAATTTTTTTTTGATTATTCTAACTAAATACCAATTTCGTAAAAAAAAAAAAAAATAGATAG
>NC_051414.1:32035605-32035820 GCF_015228065.2 Penaeus monodon
ATTTTCGCAAGTTGCCGCTAATAAGGCCAATTTTTCTTTGGAAAATTGTCAATGATTCATGAATATGAGAGAAAAAAAATCCATTCGGCGTTTATTAATTACGCTTATGCTATGCCATTAAGCTTGGTTCAAAAAGGCATAAAATCAATCATTTTAACTATTCTGTCTTTGTCCTATAATTTACAATTCCCTTCTGTCTTCAAGTTGATATTTTA
>NC_051414.1:32035851-32035977 GCF_015228065.2 Penaeus monodon
TTTAATCATCATATCTGATATAAATCATCTTCGACTTTGTTAGATTTTATTTTTTCCAAGAATGAAAACCTACACACTCATTATATGCTAACACACAAAGGCATTCGCACCTCATTCACATCTCAT
>NC_051414.1:32036084-32036412 GCF_015228065.2 Penaeus monodon
TTGCTACAGATATACCCTCATTCCAAAAATATACCAAACGACACTTTCCAGAACTTATAACATTCCGGCCTTTTCTGAAAACAAAAGAACATCGCTTTTCTCCTCTATGTTGGATTGGATAAAATGTTCGTCCATTTTTCAAATAAATGTCGGAAAAGAAAATGAATTACCTTCAATGCTTATGGCTGGAAAGGACGAGATTATGAAATCGAGAAAAAGGCGAAGATCAGATTGTATTTCACTATTTTTGGAGGAAATTATTAGAGGGAATTTCGTTAGTCTTGAGAGGTTTTGTTTGGATTCTAAGCTCGTTTCCGTCTGTATGTAT
>NC_051414.1:32036663-32037200 GCF_015228065.2 Penaeus monodon
AAACGATATCTCGATCACAGAAGTATCTTTTTGTACCTCCCCCCACCCCCCCTCCCCCGAACACCTCTCTCTTCGCTCTGCCCATTCTCCATATCCTGTTCTCCATCATTTCTCTCCCCTCTTACTGCTCTTCCCTTTTTACTCCCTTCTCTCTTCATTCCCCTTTCTCTACGTTTCTCCTACCTTTCCTATTTTACTTTCTTGCCTTGAATCCCTTTACTTTTCCTTCTTTTCTCTTCGTCCCTGTCCTTCTCCCCTATTCATATGTCTTCCTTCTCTCTGCTCTTACTCCTCTCTCCTCTCCTCTCCCTCTGTCTACCTTCCTTCTCCTCCTCCTCCGTATCACCTCCCTTCTGCGTCTCCACCTCCTTGTCATTTTCCTTCCCTCTCCCTATCTTCCTGTGTCCTCTCCCCATCCCTTATTCATCTCCTTTGTCTCTCCCTGCTCCTGTGCCCCTTCACCTTCCCACTCCCTCTTCCCCTCCTCACCTCCCTTGTTTTTTCTTATCTCCCTCTGTCTCCCTTTTCCTTCCCTCC
>NC_051414.1:32037815-32037935 GCF_015228065.2 Penaeus monodon
GTGACAGGGCGATCAGACTGCGACGTCACTTGCAGGATTGCGGGATTGCAGGATTGCAGATGTGGTAATGCTAGGATGATTACTCTGCAGGAAGAACTTTCTTACTGTATTATTTCCTTG
>NC_051414.1:32038509-32038693 GCF_015228065.2 Penaeus monodon
CACCCCCTGCCCTTTCACACACCCCATCCCCCCCACCCCCCGCCCCACCAACCAACCTCAATTTTTAACTCAATGCTTTTATCTCTAGTCCGACTAATTGTTACCACTGTAATATCTGTAAATTCTCTAACACAATTTACAAGATTACGAAATAGGAATATCATTACGGTAATGAACATACATT
>NC_051414.1:32039957-32040044 GCF_015228065.2 Penaeus monodon
TATACATAGCCACTAAACGGGGAAGAAAGAAAGCAAGATGAAAAATGTAACTTTTGAAAAGGTGCTTTGATTCCTAATAACGAACGT
>NC_051414.1:32040495-32040666 GCF_015228065.2 Penaeus monodon
CCTGAAGAGGAGATAGAGAACAGGGCAGAGGACGGGGACTCAGAGAGAAGCATCGATTAACGTGGGATCGTGGAAGGAGGCGCGGCTGGGCAGGTGAAGGGCCTCTCCTGACGCCGTGCATTGTGACGCGTCTGGTTCGGGGAGGGAAATGCCCTTATGCTCCTGCTGTTG
>NC_051414.1:32041033-32041558 GCF_015228065.2 Penaeus monodon
AGCATTGTTATTATTATTATTTATTGCTGTTGATTTTTTCTCCTTTTTTCTATATTTTTGGATTACTGATGATTTTGTTTCCTTTTTTTATATTATCGAGTTTTCCTTCTCATGTTTGATTTTTCTGTCCTTTTTTGTTTTTAATTTTCTTTACTAATGTTTTGTTTGATTTTTATTTTTTTCCTTTAATTTTCTTTTATTATTATGTTTTATTTTTTCTCCTTTGTTTCGTTTTAATTTTCTCTTTTTTTTCTATTTATTGTTTTAATCTTTGTCCTTTTTTTTTGGGGGGGGGGGTCAGTTTTCAGTGAATTTGACTTATCAATTTGGAAAAAGGTTTCTATATTTTGTGTGTGTGTCTGTTTCATAAGAGTTTTGTGTGAAAATGTTACTGACGGATTGTTTTTAAATTTGTGTGTGGTTTGGCCATGGCTCAGAGGAAAACAAAGTTATGTGTTGTGGTGGCGATTCGGATCAAGGGTTTAGATCTAGGGGAAGAATTTCTAAATGTTTGAAATGTGTGTC
>NC_051414.1:32041823-32042143 GCF_015228065.2 Penaeus monodon
AATCTTGTTTGCACAAAAAGGAATGGAGTTTTCCTCTTTTGTTGCTGGACACTGCGGCTTGTGTCACTTCGCAATGTGTCACTTCGCAATGTGTCACTTCGCAATGTGTCACTTCGCAATGTGTCACTTCGCAATGTGTCACTTCGCAATGTGTCACTTCGCAAAATGTCACTTCGCAATGTGTCACTTCGCAATGTTCGCATGTGTCACTTCGCAAAATGTCACTTCGCAATGTGTCATTTCGCAAAATGTCACTTCGCAATGTGTCACTTCGCAATGTGCCACTTCGCACTTGTTTAACGGCACTTTGCATACTGGAT
>NC_051414.1:32042591-32042683 GCF_015228065.2 Penaeus monodon
TGCGGTCATCACTTCCCACACAAACACAAATGAGGGAAACATGGATCCTGCTACTAAGACCTTCCTTTCACCTCGCATTTTTCCTTTTTCGT
>NC_051414.1:32043461-32043762 GCF_015228065.2 Penaeus monodon
AACCCCGTCATATTTTTTTTTTCATTTTCTTTTCTTTACGTACCTACTTCCATGCTGTACGTATATCTTCTGGAAAAAAACAGGTCACATTATCGAAATACACCTTTTCCCCGAGATTTTCACCTATTTCATCATCCACGTACTTTTTTATACGGCAACCGCAAGCTAGGTCACACGAGGTCACGGAGACACAGCTGATTGCCGTTAATGGCGGCTTATAACGCAATTTGACCTGTTATCACAACCCTCCCTTACGCGTCACGCTGTGGAAAAGGTTTTATCATTGCTGTTGGCTTAAAGG
>NC_051414.1:32044311-32044587 GCF_015228065.2 Penaeus monodon
TGAGTGTTTGAAGGGAAAAGGGGAATAATAAGAAGGTGAGTTGGGGAGGGAGGAGGGCGTAAAAAAGGGGAAGGGGAGAGGGGAGATTGAGGGTGAAATGGAAGGGTGGCCAAGGGTAGGGAAGCGGGTAAGGAAGAAGAAGAGAAAGGAAGGGAAACAAGACCAGAGGAAGGCGATGAAAGGAGGGGGGGGGGATGAGAAAATTATGATTCTTTTTTTCATTTTTTTTTTCTGCCTTACACATTTTCCCTTTTCCTCCTTTATTATTAATTATAT
>NC_051414.1:32044617-32044705 GCF_015228065.2 Penaeus monodon
GTATATACTTATTGGATTTGTCTATTTACTCATTTAGTTATTTGATAGTTTTTAAATTAATGCAATCAGTTTTGGAAATGGCGACTGC
>NC_051414.1:32044908-32045051 GCF_015228065.2 Penaeus monodon
GGTTCTTCCCTAGCGCGTGTTACTAGGCTTAATGATCTCTGTTTTTCGTATTATTATTATTGTCTTCAGGTTATTGTCACTTTCGAGACACGCTTTTGCGTTTAGAATATATAAGTTTTAATGTTTTATAGTGAAAACATACG
>NC_051414.1:32045327-32045427 GCF_015228065.2 Penaeus monodon
GCCTTCAGCAAAGTTTAATCATTCGAAATATTCAGATTTAACATTTGTTTAGATTGATCATAGAATCGCCAGAGGGATGTTTATTTTAGGTTGTGTCTAG
>NC_051414.1:32045908-32046246 GCF_015228065.2 Penaeus monodon
ACGAAGCACAATAAGTCTACATTCACATAAACATTTCCCTTATCCATCATTTTTATAGAAATTTTATATGTGTTGCTTGATCACAGAATCTCCAGAAAGATCTTATATAGCGTCCAGCATAACAATAAATAAAACATATCAAGAATAACGATAATGATAACAAATTCATAACCACCATGATGGAAAACAAATAAAAAGATAATTAATCCACAAACACACCATAACCCAACAAACACATCAACCTTATTCCTTTTTTCACACCAACAAACACACACTGGCAAACACCCTATCTCCTTTAAAATTGAACACGGAATACAACAGCACCGGAGTTACACCTT
>NC_051414.1:32046275-32046374 GCF_015228065.2 Penaeus monodon
GGCTCATTCATAATATTTAAACCACAAAACGTCACATCCTTGACAAGATAATTTTCTAATCCAGTCTAATTACGTAATATTCTGACGCGTTAAAAAAGT
>NC_051414.1:32047331-32047474 GCF_015228065.2 Penaeus monodon
TCGCAATATTTAGTAACGATAAAAACGTCACAAGATTCACAGTTTTTGACGTCATGACTCTGGTTATCTGGTCACGTTATCCTGAGTGTGTCATGCGCGGTGGCATGTTAGTCGGGGATTATGGGAGCGGAATGACACGCGAG
>NC_051414.1:32049360-32049753 GCF_015228065.2 Penaeus monodon
TGTCTAACTCAAAAAAAAAAAAAAAAGTACTGCGCTTTTTTTCTAAGCTCGAAGTTTCTTAAAGAGAAAGTACATTACACTATTTCTCAAAAATTAGACAGAATTTTCAAAAAAGGGAAAAAGAAATTGTGATAAGAGAAAAGCAATAACGATTAAAATTATGATAATAATAACAAAAGCAACAAAATGATAATGAGGTGAGAAAGAGAGAGAAAAATACATAAATAAATGAAAATTGTGCGGTTCGAATAGCACACGATTTCCTATGATTTTTTTTCTTCTGAACGCATCCTCGTAAAAACACATCGGCCACAGCATGCTTTCCTTTTTTTTAATCCTATTTTTTTTCCTAGTCTGAAAACCTTTCTTTCTCGAAAGTTTTCCGTTGATCTT
>NC_051414.1:32050274-32050373 GCF_015228065.2 Penaeus monodon
AACACACGCACATACACAAGCCCGGTCTGTTTACATTACTGAGCGTCTCGATTCTTTTACTGGGATGTCAAATTTGCGGTGGACGGTACGTGTTGGGCA
>NC_051414.1:32050842-32051050 GCF_015228065.2 Penaeus monodon
AAAGAAAACCCGATCCTTGGTTAAGAAATGAAAACCTGTCAAGCGTAGACCTGAGGACTCTACACACACACCAAATCCAGTGGTATTTTTCTGCTGGGAAAATTCCTCACAGTACTTTTTGAAGAACATCATAAGGTTTATTTTTGTATGTTCCGGGTGGAGTGTTTTTATGTTGACGGCAGTCTTTTTGCAACATGCTGCAAAGGTC
>NC_051414.1:32052128-32052297 GCF_015228065.2 Penaeus monodon
TGTGTATTTCATGCCAGCGCTTGAGAACAACAGTAGCTGTAACGAAATTATTAGGAAATAAATATTTTTTCACCTAGTTTGAATATCGGCTTCCTTTGTGATTGATTAAGGTATGTCATTAAGATCTCTTGGGACTCAATGAAGCAGCAGCAGGGTCTAATTCTGTTGG
>NC_051414.1:32052645-32052975 GCF_015228065.2 Penaeus monodon
TTTTCATTTAAAAGTAAACAGAGCGACTTCGACCCGGAGGGGCGCGCAAGGTATAGGCAGAAAATAAGACTCCATTGTGAATAATTGGATTTTCAGATGATTGGCGAATCCAGAAGGCATCAAGCATCCAACCGCCCATGGGATTAGGATAAGCAATTTATCCAGCTGTGATTTGGACGCACATTTTCCCTTCGTTTATTCCAAATGCACAAATGTAAAAGTGACGGGGTGGAACTCTCTCTCATATGCTATGCTGTTAAAGTATTCATGAATTCATAGAACATATTTCATAGGGTGGGAAAAATCATGACGTTGTATCTTTACTCTTTC
>NC_051414.1:32055246-32055471 GCF_015228065.2 Penaeus monodon
CTCTCTCCTCATACCTATGGCCTCTTCAGCTCGCTTTCGCCTCACGCCTCACGAGTGCGCTTTTGTATGGACGTACGCACTTGGGACGTGACGCAGCACTTCACTCCACACCGGAAACCCTGTTAATTGTAATAAAACCCTTACTTATCTTCGTTCTTTACTTTATTTTTTGTTCATTGGTCAATATCACTTTTACAACGTTGTATAAAACAAAAGCCGTTCTCC
>NC_051414.1:32056449-32056854 GCF_015228065.2 Penaeus monodon
GGATATAGACTCAAATCCTTACAAGCAGGCAATATAAGTTTGACTCTGTTGAACTTTTTTGCATAAACGTCCATATCTCTACACCATGCGAGATAATATTTGATGTGTTGATAGGGGATTTTATAATATAAGCGTCAGTAATTCTACACCCGGTTCATTTCGAAGAGTGAATTAATTGTCAGGGTCCCATCAGATGTAATAGTCAATGTTACCCAGGACTTCGACCTAGGGGTAAATGAAAATATTGTCAGGGAGCCATCTATAGGATAAATTACGAATTCTGGATTATGGCAACTCTCGTGGTAACCCTTCCCAGAAAAATGGCAGGAAGGCAACGAGAAACCCACAGATTTTCCTGGATAGAAAATTCGGGTAATGGCCTAGTCGAGAGACTGGCATGTAAGG
>NC_051414.1:32057816-32058014 GCF_015228065.2 Penaeus monodon
CTTGGCCGCAGCAAGTGATCTATGCGTCATCCACGAGGCTATGCTGGACATCCGCTTTAAGCATGAATTATTCGTTCCGCACCGACCTTTCCGCAATGTGAGTGAAAAGTAAATATCATTGCAAGGGCCGAGTGCAATTGACAGAAAATAGCACAATCGGTCAGTGGGAGAAGGGGGAATGGAAAGGAAAAAAACGAT
>NC_051414.1:32058604-32058844 GCF_015228065.2 Penaeus monodon
ATTCCAACATCACAGACGGTTTAAAGTTCCCCGGAGAGCACTACATCCCAAAAACGCACACAACGTTAAGTACACTTGATATATACGTGTGTACCCTTATGGTAAAGCATCATCGTATGCAGTATTCCAGACCACTAAATATAGTCTCCAACTGCATTCATACGTTGCGAAATGATTGCGCTTATGAAAGTCTGTACCTAGGCGATGTGTGTTAAATCAAAGTCTTTTTATGTAATTTAT
>NC_051414.1:32059434-32059641 GCF_015228065.2 Penaeus monodon
CAAAGCATAAAAAATAGGCAAGTATTCAGTAACGCAATACGTCGATGCGAGCACAGCTTTGTGAGTGTTTATTTGGTAAAAGCACGGCTGCAGTTTCTACATACTTGGAAGGTCGAGGTGTAGTATATCACAGGCGGAGAAAAAAAAAATCCTGTGAAATAGAGAATTTGTTTGAAGTGGCGCTTATGGCCAGGAGACAGAGAGCGA
>NC_051414.1:32059732-32059958 GCF_015228065.2 Penaeus monodon
TGTGGCGAAGGAGGGAAAGGATCTAAGGGCAAAAAAAAGAATGGGATTCGGGGTAAGACGGGGGAAGGGAAAAAACCCCAAGTGAGAGGGGAGAATCATTGTTTGAATAGGCAAGGATAAAGGGTGAAAAAAAATTTCGGAAGTATGTAAATTGAATAAATATCCAGATAGTTTGGGTGGATGGATATAAAGATAGACATACACAGAGAGAAAGTAAGAAAGAAGA
>NC_051414.1:32061055-32061363 GCF_015228065.2 Penaeus monodon
CACACCACACAAAAACAGTAAATTAGGAGGGGCAGTAGAATAAATACGAAAACAAATATGACAAAACATAACACGCAAAAAAACAGTAAATAAACAAACAACAATAGGAATCTAGTACAAAGAACGTCACGAATAAGGAACGAAAGATAACCAGAAGAACGCAGAGGATGAAAGGAATGAGAGAGAGGCGATAAGATAAGCAAATTCTTTAAAGTTCTTTCAGCTGTAATACAGAACAACCATGATGTAAATTCCAGCGATTTTATTATAACTGTCTTCGTTAATAACCCTTGTTTTTTTGTTTGTAT
>NC_051414.1:32062692-32062972 GCF_015228065.2 Penaeus monodon
CTTTTCCGAAAAACAGCACAAACCACCAAAGAAAACAGAATGGAGACCCCACTGCGCGCACGTCAACCCAAACTCCGCACTCGCGAGGAGCGGAACACCAGGAAAGCGCGAACAGCAAGGAAAATGAAGAGACAAAGAATCGCGGAGAAGAGTCATTGGCACAAGGCAATTAGCGAAGGGGAAGATAATGAATCTTAGTCCACACATGCAGGGACAGGAGGTAGAAATAATGAACGATAATAACCGGGAGAAAAGATTACACGCGGGATGGTGACCGGAT
>NC_051414.1:32063010-32063255 GCF_015228065.2 Penaeus monodon
TGATAATAATTATTGAAGGTAGAAGGAGCGAAAAGGCTGTGTTTCGTTAGACGTAGAGATTAGGTGGGTTTTAGGATGTTAAGAGACGTGTGTTAAGAAATGGGTTTTAAAGTGTTAGTAAACCAGCATGGGTTCAGTAATGCATATGTGTGTATATGTGTGTTTACCTTATGATGTTTAGACCACGGATTATGTGAAATACAAAGTATGAAGTAAATGTAAATTACAGAGGGGAGGTGAAATAC
>NC_051414.1:32063493-32063609 GCF_015228065.2 Penaeus monodon
CACTGTCCATACAGATTTTACAAATAGGCGTATACGATATCGAGCACAAAATAACACTATAGTTAGCCATCTGAAGATAATTAGAAAATGCTCAGACAAGAGGATCAAAAGGCGTT
>NC_051414.1:32063638-32063782 GCF_015228065.2 Penaeus monodon
GGAAAGTGGAGGAGACAAGGAGGAGATAAAAGGCCACACACTTCAGGAGAAATAAGGCAAAAAAGGTCAAAGGTCAGACTGCAGAAGAAGATCTATGCATTATGGAAAAATGAATCAGTATGAAGCATATATGACATATTTATC
>NC_051414.1:32064801-32064968 GCF_015228065.2 Penaeus monodon
GAACACCCAAGAATCACCGGACGGAAACCGCCGCCATTGCATTCGAACGCAGTCAAATCCGTGACCTCCAGCTGATAGAAGTGATAAAATTTTTGTCATTAGTAGAGATTAAAGATTGACTTAATTAAAAGCGAAAACATGATAAGGGCTGGCAAGTGATGATCAGT
>NC_051414.1:32065106-32065233 GCF_015228065.2 Penaeus monodon
TAAAATTCACCTTTTCAACTTTTTGGAGAGAGAGGGGGGGAGGGGGAGGTAAAATTTTGTAACTATATTTTGAAATATTAATATTATTTTTTTTCTATTTCTTACTTTTGTATATATTCACTAATTT
>NC_051414.1:32065428-32065513 GCF_015228065.2 Penaeus monodon
GAAGTTTAATCCTCAGAAGGAAACGCAGAAAGTCACCGAGAGGAATCAGTTTGCCAGGAACGATTTGCAAAGTTGCATCTCTTCT
>NC_051414.1:32066618-32067719 GCF_015228065.2 Penaeus monodon
CCTCGCAGCTACCGAAATGGCCTCACCTTAACGGCCAGTAATCATCACAAACGACCCTCCGCTCATCACCGACAATCTGACACACGCCATAACAGACAGCGTTAGTGTTCATAAGTTACACTTAGTACGGATGCCTTTGCTCCCCCCCCCCGTACCTCCTTCTCCTCAACCTTTACTCCTCCCGGCCTCTTCCCCCCCACCTCACCTCCTCCTCCCCCCTCCCCCCTCACCCTGTGCTTAAACCCCTCTCCTTACCCTACCTCCTGTCCCCCCCTCCCACCAACTCCCCCCCCCTACCTCCTTCTCCTCAACCTTTACTCCTCCCGGCCTCCTCCCCCCCACCTCACCTCCTCCCCCCTCCCCCCTCACCCTGTGTTTAACCCCTTCCTCCTGCACCTCCTCGCCTCCCCCCCCCCACTCCCACGCCCACCAACTCCCCTCCCCCCACCCCGTGTTTAACTTCCTCTCCTTATTCTCCTTTATTCTCCTTATTTCTCTGTTGACTCCCTCTCCCCTACCTCCTTCGCTCTTACGGTCTCTCCCTCACCTACTTTCCTCCTTTCCCCCCATCCTGTGCTCACCCCCCCCTCCCTTCCCCTCCCGGAGCCCCACTAGCCATTCCCCCTTACTTTGTAATCCCCACGCCCCTCCCTTTGTTGCCCCCCCTTCCCTTTGTTGCCTCGCCCCCTTCCCATTATTGCCCCGCCCCTTCCCCTTTGTTGCCTCGCCCCCTCCCCTTTATTACCCCTCCCCCTCCCCTTTGTTGCCCCGCTCCTTACCCTTTGCCCCCCCTCCATTGCGCATTCCACCCTCTCCCCCTCCTTGTCCCCACCCCTCACCATTATCCCCCCAAACTCTCCCCTTTGCCCGCCCCACTCCTTTATACCCCGCCCCCTCCCTTTTCATTCCTACTATTCCCTACTCAGCACCCCACCCACACCCCCCCCACACACACGACCCATATCACCCACACCCACCCACACCCCCCATCCCCCACTAGCACATCCCCAACACCACACACCACCCCCTGCTCCCAAGCCCTCTCACCCACCTCCCCACACCACCCCGGGTCTTCACATCTCACTCTTTCATATCAACTCT
>NC_051414.1:32068107-32068644 GCF_015228065.2 Penaeus monodon
AGACATTTGCATATATGATCACGTACAGCAAAAAAAGTTGTAAAGCATGATAACAATTTTCCGAATTTAGACACAATTGCATCAAACTCGACTTTAGAATATGTTATTTGTGTAGTTTCAATTCCGGAAGCTTCATCAAATCACACAAAAAAATATTTTCGAAAATTCGAGATTTTTTTTCCACCGTGCCCGAGAAAACGACTTTTTCAAGACTGATGAAAGATAGAAGTATGACGCAACAACGAAAGCAACGCTGCAAATTGCAATCAACAGCATAACCCTCCCTCCATACATTAGCATATTATTAATAACTTATTGGAGAGAGTCCGAGCAATGGAAAAAAATCTGTAAATCTATCAAAAAGATTTTGAAAATTTTATACGCTGATTGGTTGTAGTCAAACAGCTTTTGGAGAATATTTATGTGACAGTCATATTAAGCCTTCATCAAAATATTGTAATATGATCCTTTGGTCTGTATGCGTTTTTTTCACTGTCGATTCCACATAAAAGCACTGTAAAGACACACACAGCCAGT
>NC_051414.1:32068978-32069226 GCF_015228065.2 Penaeus monodon
GGCGTGGCCTGTGCTGGCCTCAGGTGCTGTAGGGGAAACCTTTAATGGGTGCTGAAGGAGTCCTCATCCTCTTGAAGCCTACAAGGAGGATCTCTTACTTCTGTGACTGTATTGATTACGGTGAAGCGGTGCGCTCGTGCTGGGCTCAAGAGTAGGCGCTGACCTGGGGCCTAATGCACGCTACGGGACAGGTTGCAAGGATGCAACCGGAAGATGTCAAAGGATTCATTTTTGATGTGTGGAATGGC
>NC_051414.1:32069906-32071218 GCF_015228065.2 Penaeus monodon
GTTAGCCATAAACAATTTTTTATTGCTAACTTTGAAATACCGGTATTGTAAGAGTTTCTTAAAGTGCAATCGAATATGTTCCGAGAATATGTACCTGACAAGGAGTTCAAGCGATATATACTTATATTACTAAAGCAATCTTTACTTCCATTTCAATACATGTGTTTACCTAAACTTTGCAATGAACCAGTTTTCAATTGTATTTCGCTAGATCAACATACCTTTTAAGGCAGTGGTCCCTGGATCCACAAATGTACTGCAGAATGGGGCAGTAAGTCTAAAATCTCAAGACATTTTTATATCATTGTTTTGCATCTTTAGATGGCCGAACTGGTCCTTATCTCATATCAGAAGAGTAACTGTTTCATCTGCAAAATTAATGTCCCATATTTTGATATCTAATCTGAAAGAACATTTTTTCCAGACGTGAGCTCACTCCACGCTGACCCCTTTCGCTACGAGGATTAATAATTCCTGTTTTGGTCTCTGTTCCTAAGTGTTTTTCTGTCCCTGGTGTTTCAGTTACACGGGAATCCACACTCTGCCACGCGGTTAGATATTTGCAACTTTATAGACCGAGCAAAGGTGTACCAAAATTCTAAATCTGCAAAAAATAGATTTGCTTGTCATGTGTTGTACTTTGTCAGTAAAAGTATTGATATGTATGTGTTTTTGTTACATATTTTTTTCTGCCCTTTTTGTTCCTCTTCCTTATTTTATTATTACCACTTTACAACTTTTCTTCATTATTTTGAAGACTGACTCACATTAACGTTGGTAACATTGGAAGGGACTTGGGGGATTTGTTTATAGAAAAGTGAGTGATTAAGAAAATCCTTATCACTGTAATACACTATAATGCAATAGATAAATTAATTTCACTATAAAGGAAGCTTACACTCCCTACTGTTTCAGAGTCTATGTACTTGTGGGAAAAATGTGAACCTGATGTCACGGACAAGATTCTTGACATCCCCTTGAATTGTTCAATGAAGATATCAGCAACGTTCTCCGTTTTTTTTCTTCTTGTTCTTCATCAATTTTGTCTGAATGCAGTTACCATGAATTTTGTTATCTATACCGTTTTCATGTGTGGGACAAGTTAGGGGAGAATTAGGTGTTGTTTCCATAGTATGCTTGATCTAGAATATTACATATTGCTAGGTTTGTTAAAGTAAAAAAAGTATATGTCATTCATTGAAATTTTAGAATAATCTTGGGTTCGTTTATATTATAAAAGGAAACGGCCCAGATTGGCTTTTTTCGTTCTATCTAAACTAGAGTCAAGAAAATGTGATCTGGACTGTTTCTG
>NC_051414.1:32071453-32071842 GCF_015228065.2 Penaeus monodon
GCATAAACCCAAAACATATACAGCAATTATCCAAATGACTTACGTTATATCCCAAAACAAAGCTTAGGCCATTACTCGAGCTGCGTAAAGTTTCGCCACGTCACATATTGGACGCTCGAAGTTTGTTCACTAAACACGTAACAGCAGAACTAATTTTGGTGATTTAAACCTTGCTTTGGCATAATGCACGAAATAAATGCAAAACTGCAAATACTAAAGTGTAATAAGCTACGATTTTTTTCTTCGGGAATCAAAGATAAATACACAGCTAACTTAAGCAAAGTTCTTTTGATATTAATTTTTTGCGTATGTTTATTCATACACGTGTAAAAGTTTATATTATCTGAAGACTTGTTCAAAATGGAATTCACTTGAACCTCGAATAATCT
>NC_051414.1:32071911-32071984 GCF_015228065.2 Penaeus monodon
TCAACGAATAGTGGCTATTAAATTCCAGTTTGCCTGGTTATACAATATGTCTCAATGGCCTTGAATCAGTATT
>NC_051414.1:32072277-32072354 GCF_015228065.2 Penaeus monodon
TTCTCTCTCTCTCTCCTTTTTTTCAATATCTCTATTTTTATCTATGAACCCATTTATCAGTCTACCAGTCTATCCAA
>NC_051414.1:32072471-32072694 GCF_015228065.2 Penaeus monodon
AAGTAAAGCTGCCAAATACGTTAATAATTAAAGAAGTAAATTTTCTCTATTATTGTTGGTCCTGAGATTCGCGGTCGACAAGGATACATGAGATTGCATCTGTCTTGCTTGCTTGCTTTTGTCTTCATCTTCTGCAACATGTCGTCGACGTTGATTGCAGGCGCTGGGCCTTCGCTGCCTTTCCATCATGTGACTCGGTTATTCGGATGTGCAGCAGTGTATG
>NC_051414.1:32073284-32073682 GCF_015228065.2 Penaeus monodon
AGCCGCGCGACGGATCCGGGTTATCTGTGCCCTCCCCCCCCTTCCCCCCCGGGCTGAGCTTCCTCGAAGGCAAAGTTCGCTCTAAGTGTTTGATATGCAGCGAATAAATTTGCGGAGTGGCAATTTCTCTTGGCACAAAGACGGTCGCTGATTCTTTATCGTTGTACAGATTGGATCTCGGCGACGGCGCCCCTGACGAACGGAAAGCCAGGGTACGCCCACGGGAGGGAAGGGTAATTTATTTCTCGCAAATTTGGCTCGCGGGGGAAAAGGGAAATTTGGCGTTATAACTTTTTCGGATGCGATGTGTGATTTTGGCGTGAGAACCTTTTTTTTTTCTTCTTCTTTTTCTTGACAGCAGCATCTGGTTTTAATGTTTGGCTGAATATCATTACATG
>NC_051414.1:32073840-32074196 GCF_015228065.2 Penaeus monodon
TAAAATATTATTTCCCTAAATACCCATCTGTTCGTGAATAAATCTTATATACAACAGAATACATTTTTTTCCCACCATTTATCATATTCAATGAATGAAAGAGATCTGTCTACCCATTATTTAAATTCAAGTTCATTTACTAACTGAATAAACCATAATGAATAACGTTTAGATAGAGCGGTGTTTATTGTGCATCGGGATAACCGTTATATTGCATAATTTTCGTTATTTAGATATTTTGGGGAATGACACCCTATATTTTAGATGCAACGGCAGCAATATCCATTTTGTATTCACCATGAAATATTATTCGAAATAACTAATTATTTCCTTTTGCACCCAAACACAAACATACA
>NC_051414.1:32075569-32075725 GCF_015228065.2 Penaeus monodon
TTCACGTTCCCCAACTTTATAACCCACTCATAATACCCAAAGCAAAACGCACTGATAAGAGAAATCCTAACAAAATGAAAAGGGAACCTCATCACCATCAACAGGACAAACATTGTCAAGAAAACCTGTAAAAGCAACAGTTCTTAACCTTTTTTT
>NC_051414.1:32075973-32076187 GCF_015228065.2 Penaeus monodon
GAAAATTAACAACTACTGTGTACGAGAAACCCTACAATACTGTTTGGCCGATTTTTGTTTCTTTTTTTCATAGAGCTGCGAGTTAACAGATACCAAAATTAAATGAAGTGAAGCGGGAAAAGAAGCATTTCCTCCCAGGCCGTGGATAATCAAAGGCGCCCCTCATGCTTGGCAAAAGGGGCGACAAAAAGTCTCCCTTTCGTGGTTAATCAAA
>NC_051414.1:32076805-32077163 GCF_015228065.2 Penaeus monodon
CTTAAAAACGCAATATTGCAGACAAACTGGACATGATCCGCCTAAAACAGTGCAACATTATTGTCAAGAGAACCTGACAGTTGATGCTTTTGGTCACGCAGTTCACAGCCAAGATTTAAAGGGAATCGTTTCCAAAACAGCATTACTGTTGACCAAGTATATTCACACTTTCCTCAGCTTTATGGGATTTTTCATGAACTTCGCCGAAATTACGGTTTTGGAATTATTTTCACCATGAAGTTATGGGCGTCGCTTCGAGTTTCCATTAGGCGTAAACTCTGCTTTTGTGTGTGTTGGTTATTGACGTAGGACATTAGGTAATCGTTGATATAATTGTCATTCTGGTTATTAAAAAATA
>NC_051414.1:32077345-32077859 GCF_015228065.2 Penaeus monodon
TTTTACTTTTTTTCTATTATGTTGATACGATCTGGTGCTTCGTATTACGTGTTTTAGGTGTGTGTGTTTGTTTGTATTACTGTCTTTGTGTTTTTCTTAATGTTCTGTTTTTTTTTGTATTAGTGTTTTTTGTGTTTTGCTGCTGTTGTTTTTTTATATTTTTGTCTGTCATGTTTATGTTGTTTTTGCCTATTAATTATGGTTTTCTTGTTTTTGTTTGTGCGATTTTATTTTTTGTTATTGTCTTTATCTTTTTCGTTGAAGTTTATTTTTATTGTTAACTATTACATTAGAATATTTATAAAGTTGATTTACCCAAAAGTGCTACATAATCAGAAAATGCAAAATCATGCATAAATTTCATGATTTGGCCAGAGTGATCTTTCCAAAAGATTAACGCAGAATGTATCTTTTAATGAAATCGATTTCCCAAAAGTGTTACATAATCAAAAATACAGTCATGCATGATTTTGATTATTTAGCTTGCATGATCTTCCCAATGGAATAACGCAGA
>NC_051414.1:32077980-32078113 GCF_015228065.2 Penaeus monodon
ATCTAATAACGTCAAGTAGGGATATGAAGAGGTTAAAACTGCCCAAAGACACGCACCAGGGAAGTTTTTACTGTTAAAGGCGAAAGGCGAAATAAGAACAGAAGAACGCAGTGATATAAAGATAATACTATGT
>NC_051414.1:32078541-32079203 GCF_015228065.2 Penaeus monodon
TCCAATTTACTTTAGAGAATGTGGAAGACAAGTATTAACACAAGAGGCCTTTTTAAGACCAAGTACTGAGATAAATGTTGATATTTCCTCCAGCATCGCGTCGGGATACTCACCTCTAACAAAGAACAGATTTAAGCCCACAATTTCTCGTTAAGGTGACCCGCATATAGCGATGTTCTTGTGCGATTGTGTTATGGTGACTATTTCCGGGTTTCGTAACGTCGCGTGATTATTTGGCGGGAAAAATAACTGTAGGTGATTAAAAGTTCGGTTAAAATGGGTTTATGATTATCGAAAAGATTGCAATGTGGGTTGTAATTTGCGTTATTTAATTGATTGAATTTTGTCGGTTGTAGTTTTCATAGATCTGTTGTATAAAACTAAACCTGTATATATGGTGGTACTCTGTTTCTCTGGAAAAAAGGTATACATATATAAATATACTCACCCCCTTGTATTTCCGCTGTTGAATTATTCACTTACTTTATTTTTAAACGAGGCAGGCAAATGTTTAAAATCACTCCAGGCAGTTTAATCTTCTTGATCAGGGAGAAAATTTACAAGCTGCAACGTGCCATTCCGAGAGAGCTTTTCGGTCGAAATCTGATCTCTCATTCGGAGGCGCTCGTGCTGATGCTCACGTGTTTCTGAATCTTGGGAAA
>NC_051414.1:32080494-32080902 GCF_015228065.2 Penaeus monodon
GTTGAACAAGTATTAATGCAGTCATTTATGTTTCAGCTGGTCTGGGTGTCAGCTGGGACTGGCATAGCTGGTGGACATACGATGGCATTTCAGGTAAGTCATACAAAAGTTCCTTTGCGAAAGACGAAAATATTATATATTTTCTTTCGTTATTTCTCTCCTTATTGTACTATTTAACCTACGTTATAGATGAAACAATCATAACAAGTGCACGAACTTTAATAAAAGATCGAAAACAAAAGAGGGTAGAGGATCCCCATCATGGAGAATCTGATACTCTGTAAGTGGTCGGAAGCGAAGGGATTGAAAGTTTTTCGTTTTTTTTTCGTGGAATTTATAGAAAGCAGTCTTTTATATTTTAGTTCATTCGTGTGCGAATTCTATATGGAAATTGAGGTGTTCGATGCG
>NC_051414.1:32081178-32081452 GCF_015228065.2 Penaeus monodon
AATACACTGAATATACACGCATACATATAAGTAAAGCTTGACAACGGATCGTCGTAGCCACCGCCAGATTGAGTCTGAACGAGCAGTACACAGAACCGCCAGACAGGCAGGCTTCGTCACACAAGAAGCGGTTTCCACTCTCTCTGAAGCCTATGAAGCTCTTGCTCTCCGAAGCTCGAAGCCAACCGTTGGGAGCTTTGAGAATGTAAGCTTTCTTTACCCTTCTCTCGATTGTCAATCTCTTTCTACGTAGTTTTTTTATCCGGTTTTCTGC
>NC_051414.1:32081517-32081841 GCF_015228065.2 Penaeus monodon
TATCCAACTTCCCTTTTCCTATATTCCTCTTCCCTTTGTCCCTTCCTCAGTTCTTCCATCCATCCTTGCCTTGCTTCTTCTCCCCTTTTTCCTCCCCTCCTCCTATCTCCACCTGTTCCATTTCTAATACAAAAACAATAAACTTTATGAGGAAAAAGAAAAAAAATATATGTTCACTTGATGAATTAGGGACAGATGATAAATGAAAACGAAGAGGGAGGAAGAGAGAATGGAAACCTAGAGTATCATTGACCAATAAAACGATTGATGTTTCCGTAGAAAATAAGAGAAAGAGAATGGAAAAGACATATAGCTAATCACTTC
>NC_051414.1:32082165-32082451 GCF_015228065.2 Penaeus monodon
TTGTCTCGGAGACTTGGCAGACATTTATCTCACGAAAAGAAGGCTCCTCAGGCGCCTTGATTCCCCGTAATTGTTTCTTGTTTTTTTACGGTCTTTTCATCCGTCGGGAAGATAACGCAAGGACCTGATAAGACGAACAATGTTCCTAGCGGCTGATAAGGGCGATAATTACAATGGTTTTCAACTTTCTACAGACCCTTAGCGTGTTCTTATCAGTTTGGCGAATCGCTGGATGCCCTTCTGGAATCTCTCGGAGACTGATTCCCTCTTGATTCTTGCTTCTGGG
>NC_051414.1:32082738-32082821 GCF_015228065.2 Penaeus monodon
CCTCAGAAAAACTGAAATTTCCCTCATCTTCCACCCCCCCCCCCATCCCCACTTCCTAGAGCAGAATTATTCCCTTGAATGAG
>NC_051414.1:32082969-32083252 GCF_015228065.2 Penaeus monodon
ATAATCCAAAAGGAGCGGAAATCCCTGTCCTTCTCCTCGTCTCGTGTGATTGCAAATCCCTCTTTGCAACAAATACCTATTATATAAGAAAAAAAAAACTTTGCAAACGTGATAAATGACAGAACTAGAAAGCGCGCGTGAGAGAAAAAAATCGGTTTGTGTTGACGTGCGATGCAATCTATTTAAGTCGGAAGGAAAAATGTCAGTCGCAAAAATTTGTTTGCAAAAGAGATTTCGTATAGCCAAAAAATCTAAAAAGATGTAGTACCATGACAGGACTGCG
>NC_051414.1:32084657-32084751 GCF_015228065.2 Penaeus monodon
ACCTCCCCCTATCCTATATACTCTACCTATTATACTATATCCAATTACGTAATCCCTGATACTTCTGTACTGTGTATTAATCCTCTTTAATAAT
>NC_051414.1:32085137-32085254 GCF_015228065.2 Penaeus monodon
GAGGGCAAGGGAGGAAAAATGAGTCCACTTCCCAATCCTATTTTCAACTACCGTCATAACGAGTATTTCACGGAAGGCGGGGCTCTAAGCTCCTTCACAAACACTCTTCACACACGT
>NC_051414.1:32085527-32085623 GCF_015228065.2 Penaeus monodon
CTGATAAATACATTAAAAAAAGATATCGTGGGATGTACTGAATGCATGAGTGGCTTTGATTTAAATTTTAGAAATAGATTAGGAGATAGAGAGGTA
>NC_051414.1:32087535-32087860 GCF_015228065.2 Penaeus monodon
TTCTGCACGAAATGGCTTGCACAATCCCTCCCTTCTTCTCCCTCGGCCTATTATCTTCCGCGCAAATGATCAGATATTGCAAACTTAATCGAGAATCTTATTTAAGTTAACAATAATAAGAGGAAGGTGATAGGGGGCGAGAGAGACCGAGCTAACTAGCAAGCGCTCGTGACTATGAATATATATATATATTTTTATGATAAGGAGAGATAAAAAGCAAACTAGTAATAACTTTTTTTTCTTCTTTTTTTGGCTTTTGTTTAAGATGCTCGCTCCTGGTACCTTATTATTCCCTGTTATCATCTCAAGGAGCTTTTAATTAAAC
>NC_051414.1:32087883-32088062 GCF_015228065.2 Penaeus monodon
CACAAAGATCTTTGATTAAGCCTTTTTTTTGTCTGTATAATAGAAAGATCTCTTTTAGTTTAACGGGTTTTCATTGTGTTCATAACAAAAGCTTGGTTATAATTGTCAGTAATGAAAGAGATTAAACACAAAAATACGTCATAAGGATGAAAGATGTTAAAGATAGGGTTAAGAGCACA
>NC_051414.1:32088491-32088742 GCF_015228065.2 Penaeus monodon
CCACCAAGAAAAAATAATGAATTCTTTGCCTCCAAGAAGACTCACGAAAGATTCCACAGGCAGAGAGAGCGAGCATAAGGCGAGGGGCGAGACGCGTAATACTGTATTTATGACATGACTTTTTCGCCTCTGAGACAAGTGGCTACATCCGGTTTACGAAGCAGAACTTGCGCACGCTCGCTAATTTTGCTTTTCTCACTTTCCTCTCTTCTATACTTGAGGTTTGATTTTATGTGTGTGAGTGTATATGA
>NC_051414.1:32088989-32089056 GCF_015228065.2 Penaeus monodon
CATGTTTATTTGTGTTAAGATATGTATTTATATGTAGATATATCCAAAAACTATCTATCTATCCCCG
>NC_051414.1:32090242-32090539 GCF_015228065.2 Penaeus monodon
ATAAGTATTTTCCTTTAAACATTCTGATTTACCACTTTTGGCACTTCAAGTGAAAATTAAATTAAATTTTCAAATTAGTACGATTGCAAATTGCTACAGCATCTGGTATCATTGTGTTGAAAAATTATGTTGCAGGTTGATGTTGATGTTTTAATTCCATTTTGACAACCAGAGGAAAAGTTGTAATCAGTTGTTTGCCCAAGAAGGAAAATATAAAATTATTATCAATAATCTTAAAGGCATATATTTATCTGGTTTCTCTGTATTCATAATTATCAGTGAGTATCATCTACGTGA
>NC_051414.1:32091798-32092039 GCF_015228065.2 Penaeus monodon
TCTTAATGACCTATTTTTTTACACTGCCCTTTACACGGGTTAAAATTTCTCCTTTGTTTTTTCCCTTTCTATTTTTCTCTTATTTCCTCTTTTTTTCTTCTTCCAACTCTATTTTCTTTCCGATCTTCCCTCGTGCCTGTTTTCTCCGGTCGTAAAATCCTCATAAAACCACTGAGTTCAAAACCCGTGAACCGTAACTTCTTAGACTTTCATCCCGAATATAATGCTCTTCTGATATGCA
>NC_051414.1:32092935-32093209 GCF_015228065.2 Penaeus monodon
CGGTACAGGTACACCCAGCTCGAAAGGTAATCAGAGACCCCATTTTTTTTTGTTTTCCTGCAAAATGCATTCAGAAAGCGAGTTCTCTAGCACGTGTCAACACCAGGCGGCGTCCCCATTTCGTTTCCCTGAGGAATATAAGAGTGAATACACAGCGTATGCATGGCCCGGGCTGGTTCAGTTCATCACGTTTAATGAGTGATGCTAAAAGGTTCAAAAGCTCGAAATAAGACACTTGAACACACTCAGGGCGTGTGGGTATGTTTTGTGGACG
>NC_051414.1:32093521-32093683 GCF_015228065.2 Penaeus monodon
CTCGAGTCAAGTGATTTGAATATGCCATTTACGTAACACATCCAGCTTGTTATTCAATTAGCAAGTTCATGCCTGAGTCAGCAAAAGGCGTCGAGGAATGAAAGAGAACGAGGGGAGAATTACCAAAGGAAATACACGAGGAAGTTGCTAAAAGAGGGGAGT
>NC_051414.1:32094558-32094637 GCF_015228065.2 Penaeus monodon
ACAAGCTGCAACATGCAACATCAATC
The DNA here is from genome assembly GCF_015228065.2 of Penaeus monodon. NCBI lineage: Eukaryota > Metazoa > Arthropoda > Malacostraca > Decapoda > Penaeidae > Penaeus > Penaeus monodon. The sequence goes on from NC_051414.1 coordinate 32,094,585, forward strand.
TTATGGTTATTTGTTTCTCCAAGAGATGGCGTTGTTAGAGCTGGGTATATACA
>NC_051414.1:32095175-32095468 GCF_015228065.2 Penaeus monodon
AGACTTTCCCTCGAGAAGCTTCATTCTCTCCGCCCTCTGGCTGAGCAGATCGCGAGAAACCCACAGAGAGCGAGCGAAGTAGATGAAATGATGCTGAAGTGGGAGATGGAATTGATGAAGTAGACGGCAGTGGCTCTGATGATAGGACTTAGCGATGGGAATTCACAGCGCGGATGCTGTGAAATAGGAGAGGCATAGGGTCGACACTAGTCCTCGGGGAGAGGAGTATAGAGTTGTAAGATATGGAATAAATCATGTTCAGGGACGTATTAGATGCAATACAAAGAGATGGG
>NC_051414.1:32095560-32095642 GCF_015228065.2 Penaeus monodon
GGAGGGAGGGAGCGAAAGAAAAAAATGTTGGTCATAACTGCGAAAATACACTTAAAAAAAAAAAATAATGGAAAAAAAATAC
>NC_051414.1:32095733-32095962 GCF_015228065.2 Penaeus monodon
AGATAATTAAAGAATAGAGGTTCGATCTTATATCTTCCTAAAGGAGACTCTGGCACCTGTAGCTCCATTAAGAGAGACAAGAAAATGCCACCGTTATGGTTTCCGGAAATAAGAACAGGTGTAGGGGAGAGAGACCGAAAAAATATATAAATCCGTGTATGTTACATATGCGAATATATTCCTAGAAATGAGGCAGGTATGCGACGCTGTAATAGCCACACAACGAGGC
>NC_051414.1:32096138-32096344 GCF_015228065.2 Penaeus monodon
TAGAGGAAAACATGACATATAAGATGGCTGAAACTAGGTGAGTGAACGCACGTGGAAATGACGAACACGAGAGAGTCCTCAACGCAGTGGGAAAACAAGAAAGGCTGAAGGAAGAGAGAGGAAGGAAAAGGGGAAAAGAGAAGGGGAAACTTGGATTAATGTTTGCAGAAGAACAGGTGGAATATTTGACACATTTTTTTCGTGTT
>NC_051414.1:32096496-32098365 GCF_015228065.2 Penaeus monodon
CGCGTGCTTGTGTTTCTGTCTCCATGTATTTATGGGCATCTTAGTGTTGGTGCAATGAACAGTAAGCATCTGTTATTAAGAGTATATCTTTTATAAACAATAGTGTATTTATTATTTAAACACAGCACTTTTTATCTTTAAGATACTACTGCAGTAGTTTTAATCCTGTCAAATTTTGTCACTAATTAGTTCCGACAATTCTTTAATACCCATTATTTCCGCCAACAACACTTGTTTCCTCCAAATAATCATATTATCCACGCACACAAACACACACAGACAAAAAATCTTTTCCTCGACCAAATAATCGTTTCATTTACCAAGTAATATTTTCCCAAACCAAATTAGATAATTTCATAATATACCGAACAATACTAACCCCCCCCCCCCCCACATACACACACATACCAAAGAATCCTCCACTAGATATCCATTTCCTCAACCAAAGAACTTTTCCCTTTTACGAGACAAATCTTCTCCATCAAAAGATAACTTCCTCCACCAAACAACCCTTTTCCTCTACCAAAATGGCTTTCACCCCCCTACCAGACAACCAAATCCTCTATCAAAAGATAATTTCCCCCCCCCACTAAATGACCGTTTTCCCCTACCAGACAACCACTTCCTGCACCAAACACTTCGTTTCCCCCACCAAAAGTATCCTTCTCCTCTTAGACTACTTTTTCCTCTACCAAAATAACCTATTTCCATTACCAGACAAATATATCCTCCACCAAAAGATCATTTCCTCCACCATATGATCTTTTTCCTCTACCAGACAACCCTTTTTTCCACCAAAATACTGTTTCCTAAACCAAAAGACCGTTTCCTCCACCAAAAGACCGTTTCCTCCAACCAAAAGACCGTTTCCTCCACCAAAAGACCGTTTCCTCCACCAAAAGCCCGTTTCCTCCACCAAAAGCCCGTTTCCTCTACCAGAAGACCGTTTCCTCCACCGAAAGACCGATTCCTCCACCAAAAGACCGTTTCCTCCACCAAAGAATCCCACCAATAACCCTCCACCCTCGGAGACCACGAGACCAGCGCGATCCACGGGGAAGGTTGTTTTGGTGGAGGAATTGGTGTTTTGTCGTCGAGGAAGCTCCTTAAAGAGACGTCTTGGGGTGTTTACTCTCCCAATGTCTCTGCTGGAAGGGAAGAACGTGTTCCTCCCTCTCAAGCTGTTTGCTTTAGACAGTCACACTATCATCACATTAACTCCCGTTCGTCTTCCTTTCTTTTTTTTTCTCTCGTTTTCCCCTTTTTTTCTTTTTTTCTTTTTTTCTCTCTCTTTTTAGATTCGCTCCTTCTCCTTTCCATTTGCATCTTCTTCCCCCACTCTATATCTTTCTCCCCGGCACTCCTTTCTGCTTAATCCCTCCCCTTCTTTCTCTTTCGCCTCGTCCCTCTCCCTCATTCCGCCCTTTATTCTGGTTTCCCTCTCCTCCTCTTCTTCCTTCGTCTATCCGTCTCCCATCCTTTCTCTCGATGCTTGCGTCTTGCTATCTGACAGACATAATTAGTGCAGAATGACTCAGTTTTTTATTCTAAGTATTTAGCTTTAGATACACCTGATTATACAAACTACTACATTCTTTTTGTTCAACAAGAAAAGAAAGTACACCAAAGATCTAAAAATGGAGAGGAAAAAGAAGAAAAAAGTATTTCCTGGCCTATTCCCTCACTGATTTCACCATAAGGACACTCGGCAGGAAGAACGATGTAGTTACAGGGATATGAGAATATTGAGGCCATGTAGGAGGTAGATGACGACGATTTCGGGAGAAAATGGGTTGGTAAAAATGCACGTAAGAAATGCCAATTTACGTACCCTGAGTGTGTATAGGACGGATCTGTAGACGAAGATGT
>NC_051414.1:32098603-32099787 GCF_015228065.2 Penaeus monodon
AAACCATAGCTTATTCCCTGCACGTCCTACGGTGACATTCCCAAGGACTCCCGTAGCCAGGGCGAGACACCATGACCCACTGGCGTCCTCAGGGTAGGTCACAAGGCAGATAGGATCCCTGAGGACACTGGGTAATCGCTGGTATTATGACGTGGGGGCACGCGAGCTGAATAATGATTAATGGAATTGTGTGGTAGGTTGTGTGATATTGTTGTGTTAGTGTAAGTATGTGTTGGTTGTTAAGAGTTGTGTGTTAAATTGTGTACTAATGGTGTGTTAAGAGTTATATGTTTAAGAGTTTTGTGTTATGAGTTGTCTGTTGATTTTGACTGTTGTGTTAGAAAAGTATATCATTAGTTATGTGTTAGTGTCACAGGTTAGAGTGGTATAGTACAACTTAAAAAAAATGTGTTTGACGGGTTGTGTTAGAATTTTCTGTTAAGAGTTAAGGGTTAGAATAACATGATAAGTGATTGTGCTAAAATTAGTATGGCTGAATTATGTGTTAAAATTCGTACGGTACAATTATGTGTTGAAATTCGTATGGTAGAATTATGTGTTGAAATTCGTATGATAGAATTATGTGTTGAAATTCGTATGGTAGAATTATGTGTTGAAATTCGTATGGTAGAATTATGTGTTGAAATTCGTATGGTAGAATTGTATATTAATATTCATATGCTAGAATTGTATGTCAAAGTTGTATGTTAGTGATATGAAGTAGTGCTAGAATTTTGACTCTTTTTGAAGTTAAGTTTTAAGTTAGTATTGCCCTAATTGCATATCAACGCTATGTGTTGAGTGTTATTCAGCTGTTTTTGTGTTAGAATTGTGTTATTGTTACATAGTAAGTTAGGTGTTAGTGCCATATATTAGTGCATTGTGTTTAGTTTAAGTGGTTATTTGCATATAAGGAGGGATGATATTGCTGCTGCAGATGTATATTTTCAAGCGAATGAATGCTTTCCTAATAATTTGCACTGTTCTGCATAGTAGCAAGTGAGATAAACCTTAGAGATATGCACTGTGATTATACATAAGACTGATAAAAAATATTTTCTTTAGATATAATGACATATAATGAATCATGTTGTATAATGTAGATAAGATTCTCTCAGTTAGATTTATCATTTCACTTTGTCACGGTGAGATGCATGGGTATATACATACATACGCATATTCTT
>NC_051414.1:32100272-32100475 GCF_015228065.2 Penaeus monodon
CATTCGAACAGTAGAATAAGTAGAGTCAGTGTGGTTCGGCAAACACACTGCAAAGTCAGTATTCTTGACTCGCCTCCAGACCCGCCTGCAGCCCGACCGGGATGTGGCTGTTGACTTTTCTCTATTTAAAGTGAAAGTTTGTCTACCAATTTACAAGTCCGACAGTTTTCAGTTTGCACAGTTCGGGATTTTTTTTTTTTTAA
>NC_051414.1:32101091-32101248 GCF_015228065.2 Penaeus monodon
GATATGAGCAATCCAGTTATATTCCTAGAAATGATAAGACAGACAGACTGCGAAATTAAGATTGCGTCTGCCCTTTCTGTTATATTAAGTATACCTTTGTCTACCGGTATATTAGTGCAACGGACATGTTTGCTATTGCATTTACTTTTCATCCTTT
>NC_051414.1:32101625-32101955 GCF_015228065.2 Penaeus monodon
GATACCGTGCATATAGGACCCCCCCCCCCCCGCCAGCACACACATACGTATAATCTACATATATAAGCATACATATTCACACACTCAGACGAGTAAAACCTGGCTATGGGTTTAAAACGCATTCCCGCAGATTCTCACAATAGACGAGAAATCGCGAGAAAGGCGGAGGAAGACATCATCCGGGACTTCTTTACCCTTGAATCTCCTCTGATCTCCGTTTCACGCCCATTTGAATGCGGGCGGGCGTGTGGGCGTTTCAATAACTGAGAGCTTCCGTTACCAACTTTTCTCCGGTCGGAACAAGCATACGTACTTAGCTTTTGTTACGGC
>NC_051414.1:32102009-32102195 GCF_015228065.2 Penaeus monodon
GCAACGATTTCGCTTGCCTCGTTCTACCATTGTGGTTGTATCCTTGGATCCCTTTTGGCGAGCCGTGGGTATTGGTCTCTCTAGGGTCGGCGCGCTTGCAGTGTTGAGAGGCACCCGGGCGATTTTCATAATTGTGTTCACTCTGAAGGGTTGAACCTGTTGGTGGCTGTGGGGAGGTAGTGGGTC
>NC_051414.1:32102467-32102890 GCF_015228065.2 Penaeus monodon
TCCTCCTTTAAAACTTTAGTCTCCCTCATTTTCACCACCACCCATCTATCACCCCCTTTTCCTCTCCCTCTCTCCATCTGTCCCTTCCCTCCCTCTCCCCTTCCCCCCTCCCTCCCTCTCCCCTCTCCCCTTCCCTCCCTGTCCCCTCTCCCCCTCCCTCCCTCTCCCCTTCCCCCTCCCTCCCTCTCCCCTCTCCCCTTCCCCTCCCTCCTTCGAATTCATTCCAGCCTACACATTCCTCCTTTTGAAACCCTCCCTCGCTTAAGTCCCGTCATGTTACCCTAGCATGTTTCGTTATTCCATCATGCTCGCCTTCTGTGTGCCTCTGTTCCGTCCAGCTTTTCCTTTGTTATGGTTCTTTTCGTGGGATCTGTTCAGTTTCCGTCCGTGTGTTGTTCTTGTCCCTTCCTTCGCTGTTATTGT
>NC_051414.1:32103087-32103175 GCF_015228065.2 Penaeus monodon
TGTCAAATCTTAGGTAACGGCAATTCTCAAAGCTTTTAAAAATGATCCGGCTCCCCTTCTCTCAATCTATTTCAAGAAAAAACGTGTG
>NC_051414.1:32103314-32103400 GCF_015228065.2 Penaeus monodon
AACTTACTTTTCATCGTTTCGTATTTCAGCAATCTCTCATTTGCTTCTTTTAGATTTCTCTTATCCTCTTCTTATTCTTCTGTTCC
>NC_051414.1:32104077-32104173 GCF_015228065.2 Penaeus monodon
TGCAACTCATGGCACCCCTTCTGCTTTCCCTTTTGGTTGCCACTTCGCTGAATAAGCAACAACAAGGAGGAGGATGGGCGTTATCGAGGAAGGTCA
>NC_051414.1:32105491-32105817 GCF_015228065.2 Penaeus monodon
AGGAAGTCTCCTGAAACACTTCAAGTCATAACACCTCAAGGACTACGATTCACGACCCCGCCTGTTGAACATAACAGCCGGCACGAAGATCCCTCGAATGTTCTTGAATGTTCTTCGAGGCAACCTCCTTCCGCCCTGAATTCGCAGTGCCTTGGGTATCGTGATCATTAACACGCTACAAAAGCCTTATTGCTACTGAACATTAAGATCTCGGAATCAATAGCGAATAGTGATGCTTGGAGAACACCGGGGACTCATGTTATAACGTTCGCTGAACATTTATGGAGGAGAACATGTGTGGTGGACGGCGTAGTCTTACTGGGGTT
>NC_051414.1:32106301-32106562 GCF_015228065.2 Penaeus monodon
TCTTTTCTACAAGGGTAATTCCATCACTTAAGCGCCATTTAAATTCATTCTCGTCAAAACGTTTTGCTGAAGATTTTACAAGCAAATTGCCGACATCAGGCAGAGATCGCTATTTTTGCCAAAAGCGAATGTCCTGCAAGCACAAAATACCTAGATCAATCACCCTGCATCTTGCTAAGTGAGATGGACACTTTCAAATCAAATTGCTATCAAATGTAACATCACTTGACAATTTCCAAAGCAACGTACAGATGATCTAGA
>NC_051414.1:32107621-32107828 GCF_015228065.2 Penaeus monodon
CACTTTATTATTACAGTCTTAAGAAACTTAGCTAACCTCATTTTTCGTGCTTGTGCACATCTACAGCGGGAAATTACAAACTTAATATTTCCAAACTTATGATAAGATACTTGATACGAATATATGGCTGTGATGAGTATGTATGGTGCATACAGTTTAGTTTGCTAGAAAAGGCGTGAATTGAAGCATCAGATGATATTCTTGTTG
>NC_051414.1:32108065-32108186 GCF_015228065.2 Penaeus monodon
TGATATTTTCCAACTAAGTGCATGATATTTCATACGGATACATGGCTGTGAGAAGAATATATGGCAATAACAGCTGAGTTTCTTAGAATGAGAGTGATTCGTTTTCAGAAGGCGTTCAAAA
>NC_051414.1:32108364-32108472 GCF_015228065.2 Penaeus monodon
CCTTAAAAGTGAACCAGGTGCTTCTCTGTTCAAGTTAATCCTCATCCTCCCCAACATCATTTTTTTTCTTACCAATTCATTATTCCAACAAGCCTATTTGAAGATCAT
>NC_051414.1:32108525-32108960 GCF_015228065.2 Penaeus monodon
TATTTTAATTACTTCTCGAGTAAATCCTCATCCTCACCCACATCATAATTCATAATTCCACCTAGCTTTTTTGAACAGCCCTTTCTCTCTCTTTCTTATTACCTTTTTCTCTCTTTCTTATTACCTTTCTTCTCTTTTTTCCCCCTCTCCACTTTTTATTCCCCTTTTTTCTTCCCGTCCCTAAAAGTGAGGCAGGTACTTCTCAAGTCGAGTGAATCAAGCGCAAGGATCTTCAAGCCAGGCACAAAGGCAAGCACCTTAGATGGGTAAGCTGCTCAACCTCTTCTTCTCAAAGCAGACCCTCTCACACGGGGATCAGACAAGCATCAACATCTAAGGAATTTTTGGGCGTCGAAGGAAACGCTTGGAAGGGATAGTGTGGTTTCAGGCTTCGGGGGGAAGTAGCGGTTAGCTTTGTAAAGGGGAGTCGTAGGT
>NC_051414.1:32109854-32110486 GCF_015228065.2 Penaeus monodon
GAATCCCCGTGAATGTGCCTTGTCATGATCAATTCCCGTACCCTGCGAAAGGAAAGTGTCAAGTATGTCCATATATTTTCTTTTATTTGTATCTTTTTCCTCTCTCTCCAGAATTTATCAGACAGGTACGAAGAGCCAAATACTACAATTATTATTTAGATATATGCACACAAGCCTCTGTATATGTACAGGTGTGTGTATGTCTTACCATTAGCTGAGAGAACATGGTCCGTTTTATAACACGAATAGAAAATTGAATTTTAGGAAGAGTTAGCAAATGTAACAGCACGTTTTACCCACAATCTTGCTCTAGCTTGCTCTAGCTTACTCTAGCTTGCTCTAGTTGATATTTGGTGGTTGGTATTAGGTAGGGACTTGCGTTCAACATCTCTCTCTATATTGATTAAATTGCAGTATTTTGCAACCTGTGTGGATAACGCTGTGTATCAGCGAAAGGGGATTAAATTTCGGTGTTGCAATTTATATTCATATGAGATTGTTTCATTCGATCGTGATTATACCTGAGCGTTAATTTTTTGTTGTATTTTGTAAACAATTTGCAGGAAGGGATACATATTTTCAAGGATGAACCCAATTTTTTTTTTGGCAAATGGTAAGGAAATACTACGTAT
>NC_051414.1:32110923-32111143 GCF_015228065.2 Penaeus monodon
TCCTATCCCCTTCTCAAGTAGTTCTCCGTTGTATTAGCTGCACAGTATATTATTATTCAGTAATTTAGCTTAAGCTCGTGATTATGTTTCTGCATTTGACACGAGGAGGAGCTTCCCCGTTCCCTGTCGACTCCCTGATGCACGAATACACGAATAACAAATAAATTCATTCAGTGATTATCTATTTGTGTGTGTATAGTAGGTTTCATTTTCTTCCCCA
>NC_051414.1:32111407-32111674 GCF_015228065.2 Penaeus monodon
TTAAAAGAAAAAAAAATCCTACGAACTGCCAATTCCACTTTCTCAGTTTCAATTGTAATGTGTTTACCCAGATTTTTATAGCAGAAATACCACTTTTTTCAAAAGATTGCTTTAACTTCACTTCAAAAGGATGATTTATTTCAGCAATGGAGTCTGTGAAAAAAAGAAAAAATCAGCAAGATCTGACTTTAGACTATAATTAATGATGCGTACTATCCTCTGCCCTTTGATCTGTGATATTTATAGATGGCTAATATTTTCTATCCA
>NC_051414.1:32111985-32112242 GCF_015228065.2 Penaeus monodon
CAACAGAATTATTACCTCTGCCACTTCACATCCTAGACTCGTATAGAAGACCAGCCTGTACTCACAAGCCGGATGTATGGGGAAGTTGATAGACTGTATCCTTGTGGCCTTTTAGCGACACGAAAGCTTTCATTAGGAGATGTATCATTCCTTTGCTTGTGGTTCGAGAATTGGCTATTTCCTTTGCCTATGAGGTCGCGTGTCGGTTTAATCATTCAGATCGATTATTTGTTACTGATGTTATTACGAGGAGCGAC
>NC_051414.1:32112387-32112476 GCF_015228065.2 Penaeus monodon
TTCTTCTCTGTCTTGATTGAGGGGATTATCTATTGTAAGGTTCTTCCGAGAACTTGCCAATGTTGGTATACGCTCATATACACACCTAA
>NC_051414.1:32112573-32112801 GCF_015228065.2 Penaeus monodon
TATTCACAGTATAGACATGTACCTATATACTCTATGTATGCCTAAAAAAAAGCGAAGTTCGCTACACGAAGAAGCAGAATGGCCAATCCACAGAATCCGAAAACAGTTACCCAACATATCCAGCGGAGATCTCGAATCCAATACTTTTAATAGATATGGGAGACCCTGTCAAAATATGGGGTCATACAGAAGGCGAGGTGAAAAGCAAAGTTCACGATGGAAGCTAAA
>NC_051414.1:32112908-32113075 GCF_015228065.2 Penaeus monodon
TTCTCATTCTTTCTCTCTCTCGCTCACCTCCCTCCAAATAACAATGATAATATAATAACGATGAAACGATGATTATGACATAAATATGAAAACATTTATAAAATATTAAAAACTCAAATACTCAGAATTTGACCGAAATCTCCCGACCAGTGAGAGAAAAACCTTTA
>NC_051414.1:32113210-32113428 GCF_015228065.2 Penaeus monodon
TTGAGAAAATTTGCAAAGCTATCCATTTTCACTTTCCTTTAAAAGACATTGAACCGGAAGAAGGTCATTATACCTCAGGCTGATTTAGCTTTTATAGAGTCAGTCGTAAAAAGACAGAGAAATGATCAATATTCGCCGCTGACTCGACTCATTCCGATTTTCAATAAGGTGGCTCGGGATCGGGTCTCGAAGGAAGATACGTTCGGTAGTAAGGTCGA
>NC_051414.1:32114455-32115004 GCF_015228065.2 Penaeus monodon
ATACTACGGAGCAACCGGAAGTAACCGATGAAGTGGAAGAAATAGATAATGCGTGAATCTCCGATAGACTCACGGTGTAATAGAGAAATAAAGAAATAGATAAACCGTGAATCTCCGATAGACTCACGGTGTAATAGATAAATAAAGGAAACTGGCCCATAAAACAAGCATCTTATCAACTCTCACTCTCTTTATCACCTATCAAGAAACACCTTCCCATCTCGCTGGGCTATGCATAGTCTCCGGTCTTCCTTCCCTCCCGTTTTATCACTTATCCCTTCTTCCCTCCTTCGCAATCTTTTCTTGTGTCTGCTTCCCTCTTCTGCGCTTCGCCTTCAGTCCCTTTTAGATATCATAGTTATTTTTTCTTTCCTTCTTCATATTGTCTCTTGTTCTCTTTCCGTCATTCCTATTTTCCATTCGCCTCTTCCTGTTTCTCTCCTTACCTCTCTTCTCCTTCTTAACAATGCTCCATTTATCCAATACTCTCTCTCCTTCAATCTATATTTTCCTCTCTTTCTTCCACCCACTCCTCTCATTACTTTTCTT
>NC_051414.1:32115791-32116142 GCF_015228065.2 Penaeus monodon
ACACTCGACTAACCCCTCTCCCCCTTCTCTCCCCGCAGGTCCGCAATTCTGGGGTCTCATCAACCCCGAATGGTCGTTGTGCACTCATGGTCGTCGCCAGAGCCCCATTAATCTGGACCCCTCCCTGTTGCTGTACGACCCCAACCTACGACCTCTCCACATAGACAAACACAGGGTAAGTACAACGCCCCTCTTCCCTCTGCCCCCACCCTCTCACTTCTGTCTTGTTTTTAAGGTGTCTTAATGCGCCTTGATGTCTTGTGTGATGAGGATTCGCTATGTCGGGGGCTTCTTTCCATTGTGATGAGGAAGGCTCCTTTTTGTTCTGAGGTAATGGCTGGAATTTCGGGC
>NC_051414.1:32117428-32117742 GCF_015228065.2 Penaeus monodon
TGTCTATAATAATGTTGCTTTTTCGTTGTTCTTAATCAACTTTCCAGGAAAATGTTCATGCGGATTTCACCATAAAGTCTTTTTTTTTATTTTAATTATTCATAAATATTTTAGCTTTACCTTTTTCTTTCTTTCTTTTTTACCCTTTTCTTTACCTTTTTTATTTTGATTCATTTTTTTTACTTTTTTCTTTACTTCTTTTATTTTTTTATTTTTTTATTTTTATTATTATTTTCTTATCTGGATCTTTTTTAAGTAGAATAAATAGCCAAAGAAAAGGAGGATATAGACGATATGAAATCAAACGTTATATA
>NC_051414.1:32117841-32119594 GCF_015228065.2 Penaeus monodon
AAAAAAAACTCTTTCGTGCTTCCATTCTTCCACGGAAAAGGAAAGGAGAAAAAAAATTAGATGAAGTAGAAAGAATATTGTCTAGAATTTCGATTTTTATAGAAAAAGAAGGAAAGATAATGAGGAAGGAAAGGGGAGGAGAGAAGGGGGGGGGGATTATTCCAAAAATCCTTCGTTTTCAGTTTCACAATAAAAAAAAGAAAAAAAAATTGAAAAGGAGGGAACAAAATTTTTTTCTCTTCCTCTCTTTCTCTCTTCTTCTCTTTCTTCCGTCCTCGCTTTTTACCTTTCTCCTTTCCTTTCTCGCTTCCCCCCTTCCTCCCTTCCTCGCTTCCTCCCTTCCTCCCTTTCTCCCCTCCTTGCTCCTTACCTCCATCGCTTCTTCCCTTCCTCTCTTTCTCGCTTCCTCTCTTCCTCCTTTTCTCCCTTCTTCGCTTCCTACCTTCCTCCTTTCCTTCTACCCTCTTTCTACCCTTCCCCACTTCCTCCTTTTCCCACTCTCTTTTTACTTCTCTAAATCCCCTCTCCTCTTCTTCCTTCGCCTCCATTCCGTCTCCTTCTCTCCATTTCTCTGCCTTCCCCCTTTGTTTACTATCTCCCTCCCCCCCTCAATCAGCTGGCGTGGGAAGGGTCTTCGGCTCCACCGTCGGCCGTCAGCTGTTTAGTCGAAATGTTTTAATGCCAAGGGCCTCCCTCCTTCCCCTCTCATCCCCTCCATTCCCCTCTCCTCCCCTCCATTCCCCTCTCATCCCTTCCCCTCTGCTTCCCTCCCTCCCTTCCTTCCCCTCTGCTTCCCTCCCTCCCTTCCTTCCCCTCTGCTTCTCTTCCTCCCTTCCTTCCCCTCTGCTTCCCTCCCTCCCTTCCTCCCCTCCTTCTCTTCCTCCCTCCCTTTCCCCTTGCTCCCTCCCTCCCTTCCTTCCCCTCTGCCCTTCCCTCCCTCCCTCCTTCCCCTCTGCTTCTTTCCTCCTCCTCCCCTCTGCTTCCCTCCTCCTCTTCCCCTCTCTTCCTTCCTCCTCCTTCCCTCGCTTCGCTTTCCCTTCCTTCCCCTCTCTTCTTCTCCCTCCTTTCCCTCTATCTTCCTCTCCCCCCCAAACGCTTTCCTCCCTCTCCCCCTCACTTCCTCCTCCCCTTCTCTTCTCCTCTCCCATCTCCTTCCTTTTCCTCTCCTCTCCCCCCCTCCCATCCCCTTCCTTTTCTTCTCCTCCTCCCCTTTCTTCCGCTTCCCTCACTTCCCCTCTCCTTCCTTCTCCTCCTCCCCTTTCTTCCGCTTCCCTCACTTCCCCTCTCCTTCCTTCCCTCCCTTCCACCCCTCCCTCCCCCTACTCCCCTACTCCTTCCTCTCCTTTCCTCCCCCTCCCCCCGTCGCCGGCAGCTGGACTAATCAATTATCGATAAAGTTCATAGTGTTATTGTTGCTTGCTGGAAGAATGATCCTTATGGTATCGATTTATTAACTGTGTGTGTTTGAAGGACGTTTTAATAATTAACTTGGCCGGTCTGACTCTTGATAATGTTACATGTAATATGCATACTATAATTTAAACTGAAAAATAGATTTAAAAATAGTTTTTAAAGAATAATTAATATATTTTTTTTATTACTGTTTTGTATATTTTAAGGTTTTATAGTTTTTTGCCCTTTTTTATGTTTGTGATTCAGTATACTGCTTGAGTTTCAAAAGTGTAATCAAGAGACAAACAGATACACATTTCTATATACATAAATACACATAAAAATGGCCACATACAAGCTT
>NC_051414.1:32119703-32119878 GCF_015228065.2 Penaeus monodon
GCAAACATTTGAGAGAAGACACAAGCTAATTCTCCCTCTCTCGCCTCTCGCTAGTCAACCCATTATATTTACATGTGCTGAGTGCGTAACTACAAAGTGCAAATAGTAACTCGATTTGAGTTTATTCCCAGTTCAGACTTTGTTTAATTGCTCAGACTCATTTCGTCATTACAAA
>NC_051414.1:32120211-32120536 GCF_015228065.2 Penaeus monodon
CTCACACTTTAACAGAAACGTTACCAATGGCTGAATGCCCACCCATCAAAGAACACTTAAAAAACGGGTGAAAAAAAAACTCATTTAAACCGTTAACAGCTCTCAAAACGGCCGGGAGAATACCTTCAAAAACAGTAGCACCTTTAGCGGTTGTCCGAGCTAACTTCTCCCAGGGTGCTGAACCATAAAAAATGATTGTCTGAGTTACGTTTCCTCCGACGCTCTAAAAACAATACTTTACGGGTTGTATGAACTAAGTTTTCTTTTTACTGATCGTGGGGAAAAAGCGAAGGAGAAATGGCCCAGCTGACTCGACGTTTTCGTT
>NC_051414.1:32120938-32121327 GCF_015228065.2 Penaeus monodon
CTAGCCATTACTGCAATGAAAAACGAAACAAATGTTAAAATTATAAATTATAAAAACATGGGAAGCAAAACCAGACTCACAACAAAACCTCGAAAAATAAATATACAGCGGATAAAGAACACGCCCACCAAATGTATATATGTATAGTTACGTCCGCCGCTATGAATGTGAAAAGCCACCTAAAGGAATATGCGTGCAATTTTCGCCTGAATATGAAAGGCCGATATATCATTCGCTGAAGTTTGAAGCGTGAGAAGTAGATCTCCTTTTATCCCTTCTGGATTACTCAATCTCCCGTCAGCGAGGCGGGACAAAACAACGGAATGGATGTGACGCCACGAATACACAGCGCGAAGGTGCGGGAAATGCTGCCTGTGGCTGATGCAGTT
>NC_051414.1:32123063-32123546 GCF_015228065.2 Penaeus monodon
TTTCAGTTTTGACAGGAAATTAACCTTTTCCCCAATTATTTTCCTGAAGTGTGCCATCATTTTTTCCGGTAAGTGAGACATTGACGATCGCTCATAGTCACTCCTTATAGAGTCACTTCAGAGGCAATGTTCAAGGAGTTATTATTATCCAGATCCGGGAATTCTTTGGGCGTCGGCTAATTTAGTGAATTATAACTTGCGTACCATGCACTTCTTGGAACTCATTTGCATACTGTTCATTGAAGCTCGTTCTTGTCCTTGTAACAAGGCGCTGCTTTGCCCTAATAGGAGTATGGCTGTTATCGATGAGTGGGCCACATATTTTTATTCATATATTAATTTCTCATCCGCTTTTGTAGAGAATAATAGCAGGCCAATAATCTTTTGATGATTAAGGCAATGATCTTAGCTCGAGTTCTTCGGGAGTCGAGGTCGTTGGCGGAAGAAAGGCATTTCAACCAACTTTCCTGAAGTCATTGGGAA
>NC_051414.1:32123899-32124928 GCF_015228065.2 Penaeus monodon
GTGATCGGCGAGAGCGATCACCATTCGCGGAAGTTGATGGTAACAGTGATTCCGTCCAGTCGCCAGTTTTCCTTTGATACGGCGTAATTGAGACAGTAAATCAATGGATCTTCCATGTGTTTTAAAATTGTTGACGATATTATTTGGTTGAGAAGAACTTACAGAATACATGAGCAGTTGTTCTCAATAGGATTTTGCACGGACTGGGAGTAAACGAAATGGTTTTGAGTTCTTTGAGGAGAGGATCCGCCATAGTTCGATTCCGCAGGCAAGGGAACGGGTCCCTAGTAATGGAGCTTTATGTATCATAAGCGAGGGTGGTGAGCTCTGGGTATTGGTACTTGTACTTGAGGATATTCTTTTTAAAGACTGATGCATTTATATAATCCGGATAATTCATTTCTTGTCTTGTTTCTTTTAACTGCTACTTTGGTGAAATTATTTATTTATTTTGTAATGGAAAATAAGACTTAGATCTTATGGACAACCCATGACCAGTTCTGTTGATGGCTGGAGATTCTTCTTAAAAGAAAGCTATTATTGACTTGATCCCAAACTGATTTTCAAAACCGTTGGCACTTCGCCATCGGGTCAGAGGCGGCGAAAACCTCAGCCCAGTTACTCATGATGACCTTTGCTCCGATTATTTGAATCAGGGAATCTTCGAATGTTTTTTTACAAATTATAATCTGTTTGAGTCGTTGGCTTTTTTCTTTCATATCCAGAGGAATAGCAGATCATTATTGCCTAAAGGTGGGAATGATGCAGGGAGTTCTAACCCTAATTGTCAGTGATGTTTGTTTTTCCCATGTGTAGAGAAAGCCACAAAGTGTGCATAGACTAATACAGATATGATCCCACAACCATGAAAAAAATATCAATATAACATGATATAATAAAGAGGGAACCTTCAGCATTTGCTTGATGCGAGTAGTAATTTTTCTTTACTCTTGTACGTTTTGTGAAGATTTTATTCAGTAGGTCCTCTATATGGGTGCGTAGTGTCCTTCGTCGAGCAGATTGAGCTTG
>NC_051414.1:32125174-32125638 GCF_015228065.2 Penaeus monodon
TTTGCCACAGCACACTAACCTCGCACCGCATCCACCTGAACCGAAGAATGAGGCCTGGTATCTCACGGTCGTCTGTAAGAGGACTGGTGCCTTTTATCCTGTTGCAAAGGATTGCTTTATTGAACCGATTGAAGATTCCACCCCATTTGATGTTCTCGTGCCTTTTGCTATGCTGTTAGGTGTTGTAGTTGTTTCTGTTTAAGGTTTTCATTGCGTTAAGGAAAGATTTCGATTTGAATTCCTCGTCGGGATTAAGTTAATTGTCGAAATCATATCTTTGTTCTATTGCCTCCCTTTTTTGTTTATTTATTCATTCGTTTATTTGTTATTTTCCTGTTCTTGTAGTTTATATAATTTCTGTTATTTTATATTCTATTTTTTTTCTGCTTGTTTTTCTTTTTCTTTTTTTTCTCTTGCTTTTCCCTGTGTTCACTTGTCCGTCTTTTTACAGTTGCCGACAATGA
>NC_051414.1:32125918-32126133 GCF_015228065.2 Penaeus monodon
GTTAACAGGGTGGCAATTCTGCTTTTGCTGCGGTCACATAATTCCGGTTAGTGGTGCCATGAGGCGCTGATGCAGTTTGGCCAAAGGTTGCATGAGTGGGAGAGAGGAGCGGGGTGGGAGATATCTCATGCGTTGTTAGCGGAGGCAGCGGGGTGTAGTAGAGGGTATTTCAGTGTTTATCAGGGGGTTAGGGTAATGTGATAGGGACAATGACG
>NC_051414.1:32126533-32126730 GCF_015228065.2 Penaeus monodon
TGTACACTTCAGTCCCGCGTTCTCCTGAACACGAAACAACGCCACGGTGAGCTCACTTAATGCAGCAAAATTTGACAATTTGATTACGCCGACTGACCCACATCTGTGATATTAACAATGCAAAATGCTCTGTGTTTCGTAAAAGAAAAAAAAAAGAATGAGACTTTTTCTGACTTTCTTCTTATAAAGAGAATGAT
>NC_051414.1:32126773-32127023 GCF_015228065.2 Penaeus monodon
CGATTTCCAAATAAAAGCAAAACTTATCCCACACAAAGCCACTCAAATTCCCGATCGTCAGAGCTCAATCGCGTGTTATGACGTCACTGATAGAAGTGGGAATTCCCCTTCGTCTCAAGGCGGAGTCTCAGGGCTGCGTTCGGACGAGTGGAAATGCATGACGTGAGCCGAAGTCAGGGCCGCAAGGGAACGGGATGCTATGATTGGTGTATCTCCCTGAAATGTAGGTTACAAGTGTGAGATATGTATC
>NC_051414.1:32128146-32128861 GCF_015228065.2 Penaeus monodon
TGTACTTTCCAAATCACTCACTTGATTTTATTTATTTAGAACGCCGTAGAGGAGATACAACTATAGCGTATACTAACACTAATACTGATTATGATACCATGGCATTTAGACCTACTACAAATAATGGAATGTTACTCTGAATATATTGACAGAATGCCAATCATTTTACTGATATATGTTTTTATTTCTAGTACAGTATACGGCATAAAATATTATACGAATCTGTATAAAGTATTGCCACAGACTATACATTTTTAAGGAGGTTGGTTGGGGGTAAGAGTGGGCACCCCCCACCCCCCATCACTCAAAGCGACACATGATATATTACAGATCATCAAGCTGTACTATGACACGGTGGAGGAGGATGTGTGTGGGTGTGAGGGGGGGTGGGGTGGAGCGAATCTCTGCATCCCTCTCGTAACGCATTGTTATTCATTGGGTAATAAGGAAAGCAGTTTTGTGTTCCGTTCCCTTGGGCTTTTGTTGGGGGGATGGAGAGGGGAGGAGGAAGGGGTATGGGGGAGGGGTGTGTTGTTGGGGAAAAGGGAAATGGGGGCAGGGGGGAGGAGAGGAGAAAGGGGTGTGGGAGGCGGGGAGGGCGGAGAATGGGAATGCGGGCGGGTGACAGGTTAATATGGATGTACATACACAGAAGTCTATACATATGTAGTGTGTATAGGATATGGAAATGTGTGTGTCTGGGTGAGTGAGTGAA
>NC_051414.1:32128974-32129601 GCF_015228065.2 Penaeus monodon
TGTACACCATTTGACGTGTTAAAGGAGATACAGTGCTATTTACTAACATTTAAGGGCTAGTAAAAAAAAAAACATTGATAGAATAACGTAAAATATGAATATACAATCATTTACAATTTTTATCGTATAATTTTGGCAGTCAAATAATGTAAAATAACTGCAATATTCATATGAGAAAGACGAGCAACTGAAAGTGCTAATGATGTTTTTGTAATAATTACACTGACAGTTGTTTTCGAAATATATTTGAGATCCATTACCAGTCATCAACAATGTAAACAAACCCTGTGTTGCCAATTTTCAGTCAACAGGCAAAGTTGTGTACAAAACCAGCGATGTCACTTCGTTGTGCCTTTTTGTTAAGGATCAATACACGAACCGTTTTCAAATTATTTAGGAGCGAAGATATGATTATAAATAATAATTTCATCAGACTTGGAATTTATTCAAACCTTAGTAATTTTTCTGAGAATAGCATTGAATTATTTTTACGGCCATCTGCGTCCAGGAAATATGACATCTCAATGTGGTTATAAAAATTATTATAACGATTTTAATAAAACTGAAAAGCTAATAACATCAACATCAACGATAAATATTATGATAATGATAATGAGTTTACTAGCA
>NC_051414.1:32129772-32129839 GCF_015228065.2 Penaeus monodon
AACAAACAGCAAATAAACGAAGAAAACCAGACAACAAATGTATGAACAAACAATCATACATTTTTGA
>NC_051414.1:32129912-32131165 GCF_015228065.2 Penaeus monodon
TATCTCTCGTATTCAGATTCTTCTCCGTGTCCAGCCTGGAGAGAGATTCAATTATGTCTCACACCCGCGGTACGAGAGGCTAATGAACAAGTGTACAGACGTGCAGTGTACCCGTGCTGTGCCTCGGTCTCAGGCCACTTGATAGTTAGCTGTGGGATGGGCAGAGTGGAGTCAGATGCATGTATACCTCCTGTTATTATGAAACTGAGCATAGCTAAACGATCCCCCTGTTGAAATTGCAAAATTCCAGGCCGATGTTACAAGAAATGACAGTCAAAGATTTCGCCAGCATCGAAAGAGGTAGGGTCGGATGTAATAACAATGCATGTCTGTTTTTAATTTAGAGCAGATCTGCTATAAACGTCAGTGTCTATAAATCCCTGAGATGGAGTGTCCATTCTACTAGTTGCATAAAGTGCTAGTCGACTGGTTATTTGTCTTTTGCAACGCGATATGGTCGTAGAAATACGAGGTACCTAAGCTTGTGTACAGTAATCGCCTTAGTGGTAATGGCCAGACCATATCATTAAGCATTTTATTAAAGCGTTCATTATTACTGTTTCCTGTTTCATATTAGGACGAAAAAGTCCATCCAGATATTCGTTTCTGCTAATGTTTGTCTTTTATTCGTCAACTGAATATTCACCATGAGACGGATTACCGAGAGGATCCATATCACTGAAGTCTTTTTCCTTTAGTGTACCCCTTTCTGCGTATCTTTCCTAATTGTAACGGTCTTTCCTAATGACACCCGTTCCGTGCGTCTTACATCAATCTATCTCTTTAAGGTCGTCCTTACCCCGCGACAAAATTGCCCTTGTTAAATAGATTCTTCTCATTACGCGGGGGCTCTCTCCTTCAGGTTCCTCTTCGCTAACTAATGCTTTCTTTCCCTCACGTCTTCTCGTAACCTCCACTTTCCGTTCGGCAATCTTCCGCTTCCCTCTTCTCCCTTATTGCAATGTGATACCCAGTCGTGTCCTTACCTCGCGTGAAGGGTCCCTCGGTACGCTTCTACACTTCAACCATCCTTTCGCACACCGACCGAGGGTCCTAATATTCCTTTTGCTAGTCTGTACTCAGGGATCTCCGTTTTGTGTGTTTCTAAGGACCGTGGAGTTGCCTGCGTGTGTCTCCTATTCATGATCTGCTTACATAAATCCTTTCTTTGGTCTCGTTGGCTAATTCTGCTGTTGCTCTTCTGTATTATCTCTGCGATCATTTCTTCCCTTCTCTGGTTGACTTTTTAAAAA
>NC_051414.1:32131218-32132183 GCF_015228065.2 Penaeus monodon
CCGGAACCTTTCAGTACATCGTGTTTAGCCCAGAACATCATACATGCAATGGCCAAAGAGAAGAGACATTTCTAACAAAACGACCCGGCCATACTAATACTGGTGAGCGAGTGATTCCGCCCACACGAAGCTCGACCATCAGCTAACCCTCGCCAGATCCACCCACAGCCCTGTATTATCCGCTTAAAACCCACTCGAGATCTACTTGTAGTCTTGTAATTAGTTGATTTTGGAATTGTTGTCTGTTCGACCCATCTCCTCCCCCCACCTCCCCTCCCTTCTCTCCTTCTTCGTGATTATCTTCTCTGTTGTTTCCCTTCACCATCCCTCGTCACTCTCCCCTCTCTTATCATTCCCTGTTCGGTCTCCCTGCCTCTTTCGCCTTCTCTTTGCTCTCTTTGTCCTCTCCTATTCGCTCTTCTTTGCTCTGTCCATCTCCCCCCCCCCTTTTTCTCTTCCTCTCTTTGGTGTTTCCTCTCCCCTTCTTCGGCCTCCCTCCCCTGTTTTGCTCTCTCCCTTCCCCCTGATCTGCATTGGCCTCACCTTCCCTCGCTTTTACCTTTCCATTCCTTGCGTTGGTCCGTCTCCCCTCCCCTTATCCATCACCCAATCTCCCCCTTACCCTCCCCCTTATACCCTAACCCCTTTACCCCCTCTCCCTCTTACCCCCCTTTTTTACGGATGTGGCAGCGTGGCGGATAAACACCCTGGGAACGAGTCTCGTCAAACAGGTGTTCGGTCTCTCCGTTCTGGTTAATCTTTAATTGTTTACACCCTGAAGCAGGGAGGAGGCGGGGCAGGGGTTGGAAGGGAGGGGTTAAAGTGGGGAGGGGTTGAGAAGGAGAGGTTGAAGCGGGGAAGGGGAGGGAGAGGGGTTGCAAGGGAGGGATTGAATTGGGGAAGGGGGGAAGGGGTGGCAAGGCAGGGGTTAAAGTCAGAGAGGGAGGAAGGTAAGAGGAGTTGAA
>NC_051414.1:32132247-32132431 GCF_015228065.2 Penaeus monodon
TTGAAAGAGGAGGAAGGAAGGCAAGAGAGATTGAAGAGGGAAGGGGTTAAAAAGGAGATGAAGAAAAGTGCTTAGAAGGGGAGTGTAAGAGGGATTCAAGGGGGGGGGGGTTAAAAAGGAGAGGGGAAGAAGGACTGAAGGGGGCGAGGGGTTGAAAAGGAGAGGGGAGTAAGAGGATGTGAAA
>NC_051414.1:32132666-32132819 GCF_015228065.2 Penaeus monodon
GTGAAGGGGATGCAAAAAGAGAGGGGGGGGGCCGAAAAAGGGGCGGGGTCAAATAAGTGGGCGGGTTAATGGGGGTAAGGAAGGAGTCAAAGGGGGAGAGAATTAAGGGGTCAAAATAGCTCATTTAAATAAAGTGTGTTTGCAGGGAGGGCC
>NC_051414.1:32132857-32133058 GCF_015228065.2 Penaeus monodon
GAGGCGGCGAAAATAGCATTGAAATGAAATTGCAAGGAATATTTAGCTCGAGGGAAGAGAGAAAGAAAAGGGGGAAAGTGACTGGAAAAAAGAGGGAGAGGAAAAACGGTGATTAGCAAATCCTCACTTTGTGCGGATGCAGCTCCTGGTTTAGCTGCATTATCTCTGCCTCTCTTTTCTCTTCTATTCTCTTCTGCGTGC
>NC_051414.1:32133324-32133460 GCF_015228065.2 Penaeus monodon
CCTCACGCTGTCTCATTCTCGCCCCATTCCAACGATAGTTAGAGCAGCTAATACCCATCAGAAACGCCAATTAAATATCCCACTGTCATCAGATGAAATAGGGTTAAAAGGACCACAATACAATTATATAAATTAA
>NC_051414.1:32133501-32133624 GCF_015228065.2 Penaeus monodon
TGCCATTCTAACCCTTCATTAAAGTCAAAACACCCTGTCAATTGAATCGGCTTAAGCTACGTAATGCGGGGAATATACTCGATTGGGAGAATTGTTACAGCGAAGGAAAATTGACGGGTTTTG
>NC_051414.1:32133947-32134172 GCF_015228065.2 Penaeus monodon
AAAGTACATGTATTAATTGTATCATGAAAAAGAAACATCAAACTACATCTGTACCAATTTCCTTTATCCTCGAACGCGGATATCCAACAGGAAAATCACAGGCATTTGTTCATCCATCTGTTAAATAGAAATAAAGAATTTGATGTTGCATGTTGTTGCTAGACTTCAGTTGCATGTATTCTGTCTCCCCTTTACTGGATTCCTCTTCTTTGCCACTCCTGTGCA
>NC_051414.1:32134448-32135143 GCF_015228065.2 Penaeus monodon
CACCCTTCACCCACAGCCTCTGCTCTCTCCCTTCCTCTCCCTCTATCATAATCACACACATTCCTGCGTGCCCAATATACATAGATTTCATTTATAACCTTTACTTGTCACACCCCCACTTCTTATACTTGTAAATTAAAATATATATTGGCGATTACCGGCGCTAATTACAGCAGCCATGGCCTATCAGAAACAATGATTAAAGATTTCAATGTTATCAAATAAAGTAGGGTGAAAGTCTAATAACTTGTGATTGCCTTTTGTTTTTTTTTCCGTTTTTCCGTCCTTAATTCTAAATGGATTTTGCCATAACCATCAGCTAGTGCGCGTATAGCCTGTAGTGTTTCATTCAATCCGTTACATAAAGATTGAGATGAAGAGAGATTGGATATACAAACAAGGAGGTTGTTTGTTGTATAGTGCCAACACGAGTCTCGCCCTGGTGCAAGCTCGATCTCATTTGCAATAGATTATTCGTATTGTTGGTGCCTTGATAGAAGCACAATAAAATGCAACGTTGTCAGGGACCTTGTTCCTTTGCTGTCATAGTTTGGGGACGCGATGACCTTTTCTCCTATCCCCCCTCATTCCTTCTTTATATCATTTCTCTCTCCCTTCCGTCCGTGTCTCTCTTCTACTGTCGTTGCTATGGTTTTCTTCGTTCTTCCTTCTTTTTCTCCTTTCACTCATCCTTG
>NC_051414.1:32135793-32135891 GCF_015228065.2 Penaeus monodon
AATAGGCTATTCGCTTTTTATAGCTTGATATATGTATAAAAAAATGCCTTGACATCAAAGATTGTTTCTATCAATTTATAGTTTGTTCTATTGGTCCT
>NC_051414.1:32135969-32136154 GCF_015228065.2 Penaeus monodon
ACCTTCGCCTTTGGTAATTTCGCTCTCTCGCCATTCCTTACTTTTCGCTGTTACTAAGCTTATCCTTATTCTTTTTCCTGGTACTCATCTTCTTAATTTTCCCTTCCCTTTTCTCTCTCTTTTTGTTTTCTCACTCTTTCGTCCATCTTCTCTCTTACTACGTTTCTCTCTCCTTTTATTCATGT
>NC_051414.1:32136225-32137022 GCF_015228065.2 Penaeus monodon
TTCTCACTCTCACCCACCTTCTCCCTCTCCCCCTTTATCTGCTTGTCCTTTCCTTCTATTCCATCCCCTTCCATCCGTTTTCTTCTCTCCTCCCTCTTATCCTGCCTTCACTTCCTTAGCTCTCCCTCGCTCTTCCTCTCCCCCCCCCCCCCATGAACACACATTTCTTCCAACTCTCTTCTCTCTACAAATTGGCTCTTTTTCCCCTTCCTCTTCCCCTCTCTCTTCAGCATAATCCCTTCTCTCTTACCCCTCCCCTTTCCATTCCTCCTCCCTCTAAACCATCCCCAACCTCCCCTCCCTTCAACATTACCCCTTTCCTCTTACCCCTCCTCTCCTTTCCCCTCCCTTCTAGCCGTCCTCAACCTCCCCAACCTCCCCATCTCCCCTCCCTTCAACATCACCCCTCCCCTCTTACTCCCCCTCTCCTTTTCCCCTCCCTCCTAACCACCCCCACCCTCCCTCACCTCCCCATCTCCCCTCCCTTCAACATCACCCCTCCCCTCTTACTCCCCCTCTCCTCTTCCCCTCCCTCCTAACCACCCCCACCCTCCCTCACCTCCCCATCTCCCCTCCCTTCAACATCACCCCTCCCCTCTTACTCCCCCTCTCCTTTCCCCTCCCTCCTAACCGTCCTCAACCTCCCCAACCCTCCCCTTCCTGTTCTCAGAAGCGTCCAACGGAGCAGGTGAATCGCCGACCCCGCGTCCGGAGCAATATCATTACAAGGCGCGGATTACACCACACCACGACAGAGCGAGAAGGTGCAGGGGAAGCGAGTTTCATGAGGGGATGGA
>NC_051414.1:32138814-32139576 GCF_015228065.2 Penaeus monodon
GTACTTATCATACTCGACTTTGCACTGGCAACATCCTGCCCCTTGAGCAACCATCCCCCCCCCAACCCCCCCCCCGAACCCCGTGCCCAACCATCCCCGGCCGCAATGAACGCCAGGAGGCCACAAAGCACGGGCGTAGGAGACCCTTCAGGAAAAAGGTAGCTTAACCCTTCAGGCTTCCCCGCTGCTGTCAGTCATACCCATCAGGCATATGATTGACCCCTTCGCTTCCCCTCTAACGTGCAGTTGCATAAGCTACATCAACGTTGCATTTTTTATACCTTCGTTATGTATCTACTTCTGATAGGGTGGGTTGTTGGTTTGCATAATGATGGATTTTTCTATTTTTTGTTTGTTTCTCTATTCAATTTCGAATGTTTGTTTACACTTGTCTTTTGTATATTTATATACCCATGTGGTAGTTTATTTATTTACTCCGTCGAGCTATTTTTTAAAGTCGCTTTTATTTAGATGAATAAAATGTGTACTTTGATCTATTCATATGTAGTCATTTTACAAGTTCACCTGTAATTTTTGGTTTATGGTATATATTTCTCTTTCCTTTTCCTTTTTTTTCGATTTTTAGGGGACGATGCTCAGGTTTCCTTCCCTGCACAGTAAATTCAAGAACATATAGATACACACAAAACACACAGACGCACTAAGCCAAACAATCACACTGTAGCACATTATAATGCTTAAAGACTGATACATACGCAACAGAAAATAAAAAATGAAAACGTACATCTACACCGCAAAAAT
>NC_051414.1:32140197-32140577 GCF_015228065.2 Penaeus monodon
CCTTTTAAAAGGCCCGAAAACGAAACACAATAGCTTCCACTTATTAGAAACTTGAGCTTATTAGTGAGCACATCATTCAAGCAGATAATTGATAGGGCGATCAGCTGATCCGAGGGGACAGTCAAGGGTAGCCGTCGTTAGCATCAGGGCAGAAACCAGTCATGTAATTGAATGTTGAAAAGGATGATAGACATTCCCCTGTGCATTACGGAGCGGGGTCTTTGCAATTGCAGGACGAGGCTGATGCAAGGAAGGATGATGAGGGTTTAATGTTTGAGTGGGTTTTATGAGCGGAGGTTATGTGCTATGGTGATGGAATCTGAACTTTATGGGGAGAGTGAGTGTTTAGTGGCTGGTAGGAAAGGCCTTTATAAGACAAA
>NC_051414.1:32141992-32142264 GCF_015228065.2 Penaeus monodon
CATCGCTGAATGATTGGCATCAACAGTAATGAAAATTGACAGGATAAACTTGATGAAGCTTGCATTGTTGGTAATTAAAACGATAGTGTTATCGATGATAGTAAGCCCGACAGAGATAATGACAGTGGCTCGTAGGTAATTCCAATCGGGTTAATAATATTATTGATCATGATAGTAATTAGAATGCTTGTATTGATTGGAATGATAGGTGCAGATGATAGTGATAATATGTAGAATAATCGAAAATTGGTTTAAGAATTAGTACTGTATTT
>NC_051414.1:32143421-32143738 GCF_015228065.2 Penaeus monodon
GGTACAAGCCCTCATAAAAACTCAACGAGAAAATGATAATGTTATCGAGACGTAATGAGGGCATATCTATCTTTTAAAGACCTGTACTTCGGAAAGTCATGGGAACATTATAACTTGAGTTAGAAAGTTAATAAAGTTCAAAAAAGGTTTAACTGGATTTAGATGGGGGTAATGTAAATCGAAGGTAAAGTTATATATTTCTGAAGAAAAGAATTGATAATGATGTATGTTCTACTGCCAATTATCATGTTATATTTGTTACCAATTTTAATACTGTTATTACTATTATTATTACTATTTCCATAGAAGCTGTTTAT
>NC_051414.1:32144011-32144231 GCF_015228065.2 Penaeus monodon
TTCGATTTTCCGGAGCGAGACCACCCGGGTTTCGAAGCGCTCCGGATCCGCTTCGGTTCCCATAACGAGACCCATCAATAGCGAAGGAGGTGAAGACCCTTCTTAGGCTGGTATCTGAACTTGGCTGCTAATGACGCTCTTTAGAGGAAAAAAAAAAGTCGATTAGCGTATTGTCCTTTGTTCTTCGGAGGTAAAAGGAGAAGGAAATCGAAATGGTAAT
>NC_051414.1:32144297-32144515 GCF_015228065.2 Penaeus monodon
GGTTTTGAGTGGTAAAAGTGTGGTTTTATTCTCGGGTTATGGAAGTTTTGATAATGAAAGGAAGAGTGTGTTGGGAGGGGACGGGGGGCGGGGAGTGTAGTTTTAAACGTGGGTGGTTTTAAATATAAATGGATTTTTTTTTTTCTTGTGTTTTGCTTTTGAGAAATACAATAGTGAGTAAGCTTAGTCATACAGTGAAATCCAAGGCACTGGTTCAG
>NC_051414.1:32144883-32145087 GCF_015228065.2 Penaeus monodon
CAGAACGCACCGAAAGCGGCCATCAAACCGAAAGCAACGCGGACTAAACGACTTATCCACTTGCGTATCTCCTCCCGTGACTGCAATGCAATGTTTTCTATGCTTTGCCCAGAGCTGCAGTTGCAACTGTCTATGCTTCGCGTGTTGCGCTGTTCTTCTCGTTGTTATGCCTGTTCTTCCGTCTGTTCTCTTTGACGTTTTCGA
>NC_051414.1:32145460-32145550 GCF_015228065.2 Penaeus monodon
TCATTCGCGTTTGAGGTCTTGTCTGAACTCCAGCTCTTCTCATTACCGTGTCCAGTGTGAGGGAAATCCATGAGAGCTTCCCCCCCCCCC
>NC_051414.1:32145600-32145884 GCF_015228065.2 Penaeus monodon
CTGTCTCATGGTTATCCTCATTCTTGACTCTGCCTACTCCCTTTTTCTCATTCTCTCGTACTCACTATCCCCCACCCTCGTTCTCTTCCCCCACCCCAATCTCTATTTCCATCCCCCCCCCCCCACCGTCTATTCCCATCCCCTCATCCGCGTTTGAGGTCTTGTCTGAACTCCAACTCTCCTCATTACCGTGTCTCGTGTGAGGGAAATCCATTAGCAACGAACTTGAGGGAGTTTGTGCCGCGGGAGGAGAATCATCGGCCGAAGTGTACAAGTTGTGGGGT
>NC_051414.1:32145914-32145988 GCF_015228065.2 Penaeus monodon
TTGTGGGATTTCGAAACGAGGCCTTATCATAACAGGCGAGGGCGATACTCTACGGTTTTGGTTGTGCTGGGTCC
>NC_051414.1:32146050-32146763 GCF_015228065.2 Penaeus monodon
TATTTTAATGCTGCTGCTGAAAGATCTGATATATTATAATTAAAATGCTGCTTATGACAAACAGACCCAAGATATATCATCATAAAATGTATCCTGCTCTCGTAATATACTAGGTCTGACGTAATCAGCATCACGATATCATCATCATTTTGATACTGCATTTATATGAACAACTCCAGATCTCTGATAATTCATTCCTTTTACCTGCATTCATTACGAGAGCTTTGATTAACTTCAGGAACAAGACCTATGCGCTGCTAAATTTTCAGGCTCACAGACCATACAAATTCAGAATCATTGTTTCAGGGAAGCGAATAGCCCTGCATATAAAGCATATCAATTCAGATGTAAATGCAGGCCCCCGTTAGTAATTCATATAAATTTTTCGCTTACATAAAACATAAGCCTTTTAGATTATCTACAAAGTGTATTATTACAAATGCATTTGTTTTCATAGGATATAGCTAATGTAACTTTAACAAATGCTCACAGTAGCAATTTCGCACAATGCATATATGTATGATTACATTCCCAGTCTATTAATACGTGAATCCTTTGTTTACTGTACATGTAGGCATACTGACAAACACATGTACTTATACAGGCAAACCTCCACTCATTCGCAAAAGAACAAATTCTTGTATCTTTACACACATCGTTACATACGACAACAAGTCAACATCCACACAAATCTACCGATATAGATATATATC
>NC_051414.1:32146948-32147245 GCF_015228065.2 Penaeus monodon
CTACAGAGAAAAAGCCATGCACAGAATCACTGGGAATTTAAGCCTGGGAGAAATTAAATGCATATCGGTATATTGACAAACATATCTCTATGGATAATTGTTTGATCAACTAATTAATTTGAATGCCAATCAAACGTTAGCCTCCGGTCCCGCGTACCTGACCAGACACTAGTCCACAGTATCTGGAAAGGTAGTGTGTGGGGAGAAATTACGTCATCAGATAGGGGAAAAGTGGGGAGATTGTGGGAGCGATAGAGGTATTGTGGGGAAAGAGGAAAAATTTTTTTTGTCAGTTGT
>NC_051414.1:32147691-32147911 GCF_015228065.2 Penaeus monodon
GGCACTGTGGGGGACAGAGAATAAAAGTGCGGGGTTTTGTCCAAAGCTTTGTACGAAAAGAGAAAATAAAGACTAAATAAATTGGCAATATTGACGAGTTGCGGGTTTGGTTAATGTTTTGTGGAAAAAAAAAACTGAAACTGCGTAGTTTTATCGAGACTTCTGTGGAAAGGAGGAAAGAACTTGGAGACTGTGGGGAAAACTGAGATAGTGTGGACCT
>NC_051414.1:32147961-32148872 GCF_015228065.2 Penaeus monodon
GGAAAAGGGGCACACAGCTCTCCGCAAAACCTTTCCTATTCTCCTAGATTTCAGCGTCATTATAGCAAGGAAATTATTTATGAAAACGAATATTTGTTATTAAAATAAAATACTGTCTGAATGTTTTGACCATAAATGTCAGGAAGATGTATTAGGAGATAATAAACAATCATATATCATAAAATTATCAAAATAGAAAATAATGCTTTTCTCTTGCTTAAAGAGAATGTTTTAAACATATATAAAAAGACAAGGAAATACAGAGGAGGTAGTGTATTTACAGTAAATTTCGCTCAACACGGGATACGTAGCACGTTCCGAAATAGTTTAGACCGTGACCGCACATATATTTACATGCGGATACAAAAAAAAACACGCAAAATGGAGTCCTCATGCACGTCTGAATCACATAAATTCACATGCGGATATAAAACACATACATAAAAATGAGGAAACTCTTGGAATATGGAAATACATTGTGTACAAACAGAGACGTTTCTTTTTTTTTCAAAAATAACTTGATACGAATAATAACTGGATAATACGATCTTACCGAGGAAAAAAAAGTTCGTAATATTTTAATGGCATGGAAAAATCGGCCAATTTAACTCGCATTATGGGATGACTGGTTTAGATTCTTCCTTTGAAATGTTCGATTTGTCGGTGAATGAAATATTTATATGTTTCGCCATTTTTCACGGTCGATTGGACACGTAATATAGACTAAAATATGAAGCAGTCTGGTCGCATAGTTGCTATGGTGGTATGTGTGCTTATGAATGGGTAAAGTTGGAGTGAATTCGGTATAAAATTTCGTTGTATGAGTTCATGTATATTCTATCAGACAGTGTGATAGTGTAAGAGTGTGACGTATGTGTCTGTTCTTTTCAAAGTACTAACAGATTCGTATC
>NC_051414.1:32149307-32149600 GCF_015228065.2 Penaeus monodon
AAAAAGCTCGGTTCTCGAACATCTCCAACCACAATGCAACCACAATACGACATTTAACTTTACGCTCACCCTCACTATTACATAGAAACAAAAGCTTCCTGAAACTTTGCCTTTTCAAGACAGCCAAAGTATCCCGAGCTAACAGGAAGGTCACTTTCACTTGCGAGACAGAAATACGATACTTTGGGCGGCAGTTCGATTATTCAACGCGTCTGTAATTGAGCTGATGAAAGGACACCTAGATAATACATGTACGAGAAAAACACAGAATAGGGAGAAGTAAAAAGGAAATG
>NC_051414.1:32149692-32149757 GCF_015228065.2 Penaeus monodon
TTTTTTTTTTTTTTTGGGGGGGGGGGGGTTCTGTGTTTTAGCGTTTAAAGTTGATAAAGGGTAGG
>NC_051414.1:32150284-32150517 GCF_015228065.2 Penaeus monodon
TCATTCTGTCCTGCTCGGAGCCAATCAAGTCCTCGTGCGTCTGAACAAAGGATAACTCACTAGATCAACTGAACGATTCAATTCCCTTCTTCAGCTGCTGTTTGCCCGTCTATCTTTACCTCGGGGTTTTCGGGTCGTTTTGGTACCGAGTTTGTTGTCGTACTGGCTTTCGTATTTTTTTTTATTTACCGCTTTCGTTCACTTTTCGTACTGTCTTCGATTTTGTACACTTT
>NC_051414.1:32150551-32150653 GCF_015228065.2 Penaeus monodon
AGTTTTTTTTTTCCTGGTTTCGTACTGGTATCTTGTCTCTCACGTATTGCGTTCGTATAATTTTCGTACATTTCCGCATCGCTTTCATTGTCCTGTCGCTTT
>NC_051414.1:32150761-32151282 GCF_015228065.2 Penaeus monodon
TTCTGATTTCGTACTGGTATCTTGTCGCTCCCATCCTGCGTTCGTACAATTTTCTTCCACTTTTCGTACATTTCCGCCTCGCTTTCTTCCTTTTGAACCGGCGCTGTAGTACACGAGCTTCCAGTTTCCAGTTACTCCAAAAGTAAGTCAGTTTCCACGTGGTTTGGGATCCGTTCTGCTGTACATCTTCAAAAGCATTTCACTCCTTTTTAGAGACCTCTTCCCTCCTGGTCTCATCTTGCGTTCACAAGGTCGAAAGTGCGCCGCTTGTCCACAGGAAATTGTGCTCAAAGGTATGTTTTACTCTGGGCCTTCATTCATAGCTCTTCGTGAGTGCTGTTCACGCCTCTTCTCATTCTGTCCTTCTTTTGTTTTGTACTCTCGTCAAGATCACTAGTGTGTGTGTGCAGGCGGGGGGGAGGGGGGGCTTCATTCATTCTCTGCCATCAGGGGGATGAGCCGGCTAACTGTGGGTGAGATACATGTGGTGACGGATACTCCTTTGGACACGCAAAAGAGTA
>NC_051414.1:32151835-32151984 GCF_015228065.2 Penaeus monodon
TCCAAACATTCGTCCCGCAATACAAACACAGCATTATCCTGACCCTTCCTTCATCCCTCGAAATTTTGCCGCGACGTAAAGGACCTTTTCCTTTGTTTCTGTTGTCTGACTGACTCGTTTGTCTCAGTAAATTTGGTTTTGATTTATGG
>NC_051414.1:32152041-32152109 GCF_015228065.2 Penaeus monodon
AAGTGAGGGGGAATTCACAACATGTAATTGTCAATGATCTATGTTTCGAATTAAAGGGGTCTGAAAGA
>NC_051414.1:32152548-32152712 GCF_015228065.2 Penaeus monodon
AAAAGAAGAGGAAGGTGTGAGAGGATAATTGAGAATAGGATGAGAGGAAAAGAGAAGAGGGGGAAATGGAGAAAGAGGAAGAAAGGGAGAGGTAGAAAAGAGAGGGAGTGAGAGAAAGGAGGGAGAGGGGTGGAAGTGGATGGGTAAGGTGGGGTAAAAAAAGG
>NC_051414.1:32152780-32152886 GCF_015228065.2 Penaeus monodon
TGAGGAAAAATATAAAAGAACAATGAATGAGGTAGGATGAGGCTGAAGTTTAAAGAAAAAAAAATATGGTTCACGCTCAGTCTCAGTTTCGTAAAAAAAGAATAAG
>NC_051414.1:32152933-32153127 GCF_015228065.2 Penaeus monodon
TCTGATTTTCCAAATTTCTTAAACTATATTTTGGAGAAAATAAACAAATTCTGTAATACAGATGTTCTACCATGAAAGGCATCTGTTAACCATCAGTCATTAGGATTGTTGAATCAGAGGGGTTTGTAAAGGAAAATATCGGTTATTCATTAATATCTTCACAGGAGTTTCTTAATTGAAAAAACTTTTTTTTT
>NC_051414.1:32153444-32153650 GCF_015228065.2 Penaeus monodon
CTTGCAATATTAATGATTGCAAGTTCAATACAGAGCGTTCTTTCCAATATTCGTTTTCGAAAGATGAATTATCAGTTGGTCTTCCTGTGTGAATGCCTCTGCACACACCATGATTGCATTTTTTTGATCTATGAATTGTTCAGATATTCGCAAATAAAAAGAGAGGGGAGGGGGGTGCGGAGAGTGAAAACATAGGGTCTGGAACT
>NC_051414.1:32155033-32155931 GCF_015228065.2 Penaeus monodon
AATCGTGTGTGGTTAGACGGATAAGTGATTTTTTCATATCTGTTCATACCTGCTTGTACGTATGCCTGTGTATATGACTACACGTGTGTATTTCGCTGTTTTCCGACACATTCACCCTACGGCATAAATTCGAACACACGCACCAGCCGCAACGCCCTCTCTAAGCTAATCCAAACAGATAGTCACCTCATCCGATTCCGTCAGTTCCGGCTTGGTCCTGCAGATTACGAATGTCATTCTGTCCTTCTTTTGTCTCGCTAACAATATTCGGATGCGTCATCCTTCAGGCTCGGAGATTTCTTTCATCCTTTAACAAATAATCTGAAAGTCATTTGCATGCGGAGATAAGCGGTGTCTGGGCTGTTAGTCTGTAATTATCGTGTCGCACATAAGGTTAAGCGTGACTGAAATTCTCATTTTTCGTTCGTGATTTTATTTTCGTCGCCCGAATTTTTAGAAGAAAATTGCCCTCCTTCCTCTTATTAGAAAATTATATGATTGTTATTATTTTTAGCATTGGGTGAAGGCATATGCAGATAGATAGGGCTAGTTTAAATCATATGGATTTGATTCCGTGCCATACACGCTTTGTGGTTTGGTGAAAGTAAATGAACTGTAACTGATTCTTTCCCCGTCATAGCGATCTCTTTATGACGTCATCTCTCTTACCGAAGAAAGACTTAGTGCTCAAAACTTCACCTATTCCAGAGACTGAAATAACGTAATGAGGGATAATAATGCATTACTCACAGACCGAAATCGAAGCGAAATGTAATGGTCTGTTTGCCGATCGAAATTATCCCGGAATGACACACATACATGAGGAAAGTTTGGTTCTTGCTTATCTCGTCCTTTTTCTTGGCTAAGTTTCTCTCTTGCCTCTCGTCTTCCATTTCTC
>NC_051414.1:32156021-32156465 GCF_015228065.2 Penaeus monodon
CCCTTGTTCGGCTTCCTTGTTTTCTTCTCGCTTGCTCTCCCTCTTCTTGTCTCTTTACTTCTTCCTATTCGTTGTTTCCCATCACTATATATCCCTCCTCTCTTCATCTCTTTTACTTCCCTTTTTCCTTCTTCTTACACCCCTTCTTCCTGTCTCTCTCTCTTCCTCATCCTATCTCCCCCTCCCCCTCTCTCCCTCCCTCCTCTTCCTCTTCCCTTCTTTCCCACTCCTTTTATCTTTTTGCGAAGTGGCTAAGGGGAAGAAAGGGCGGGGAGGAAGAGGGGGACAAGACATAAAACTTCCCACGAAAGTCTTTGAAAATTTTGTGGAAACTGCAGCATGTCGTGTGAGATCCATTATCCTAAAAACCCCAAGACGGTGTTTTCTGAGGAGGTCCCATTACTTAGTAGAGGTAAACATTCGTCTTTTTGGGTGCGAGAATTA
>NC_051414.1:32156520-32156760 GCF_015228065.2 Penaeus monodon
ATTTTTTAGGGTTTTTAAGCGTATAGGGAAGGGGAGAGGAGGGGAGAGCAAGGGAGGGGGTTGAGGAAGAGGAGGCGGGTATGCAAAAGGGATTTACGGGGGTTGGGGGGTTGGGAAGAGGGAGGGGGTTGAGGGAGAGGGGATGGGTATGAGAAGGGGATTTAGGTTAGAGGGAAAGGGAGAGGGTTTAGGGAGGAGGATTGGGGGGGGGAAAGGGAATGGGGAAGGATTTGAAGGAGT
>NC_051414.1:32157193-32157261 GCF_015228065.2 Penaeus monodon
ACCGATTGGATTTTTTTTCTAAATCTTTTTGCATAAAATCCCAAGATACCTCACTGGCCTCAATCTTT
>NC_051414.1:32157307-32157430 GCF_015228065.2 Penaeus monodon
TTGGGAAGTAAATTTCTCTGGAGATTAAGGGCAAATCCTGTAGATTAAGAGTTTCCTTTGAGATTCACTTCAGTAATGAAAAATTGGTAACTTCTCAAGTCAATTTAAGCCAAACGCACTTGC
>NC_051414.1:32157573-32158381 GCF_015228065.2 Penaeus monodon
CGACCGAGATAAAGCCGTATTTGAATCCTATAAAGTGTTCACAAAGCGGCCATCTCACTAGCCTCTCTCCCCTCGAATCCTCTCCTCGCCTCTCTCCCCTTCCTCTCTCCCCTCGCCTCTCTCCCCTCGCCTCTCTCCCCTCGCCTCTCTCTCCCTCCTCTCTCTCCTTCCTCTCTCCCTTCGCCTCTCTCCCCTTCCTCTCTCTCCTTCCTCTCTTCCCTCGCCTCTCTCTCCTCGCCTCTCTCTCCTCGCCTCTCTCCCCTCGCCTCCCTCTCCTCGCCTCTCTCCCCTCGCCTCTCTCCCTTCGTCTCTCTCCCCTCACCTCCCTCTCCCTTCATCTCTCTCTCCTCGCCTCTCTCTCTTTGCCTGTTTCCCCTCGCCTCTCTCCCTTTCCTCTCTCCCCTCGCCTCTCTCCCCTCGCCTCTCTCCCCTCGCCTTTCCCCTTTCTTGTGTCATCGCGTTCTCTCTCTTCTCTTGTTTCCATTCTTTCAATTTCTTGCTTTCCCCTCTTCCTCATTCTTGTTTCCCATTCTTCAACTGACTTGCATTCCCTCTTTCTCTCTCTTCCTTTTGTTCCCCTTCTTTCGTTTTTTTACTTCCCCCTGTTCCTCATCCTTGTTTCTCTTTTTCTCATTTCCTCGCTGCTTCTCGTCCTCTCCCTTGCGTCTCCTCTTCCTTTCTCTTACTTATCCCCTTTCAGTCTTTTGCTTCCCTTTCCCCTTTTTTTTTGCATTTCCTCCTCTTCTCTCTTGCTTCGTCTCTTCTCCTCCTTTCTTCAACTGTCTTGCAAATTACTTCTTCCCTACGT
>NC_051414.1:32158783-32158919 GCF_015228065.2 Penaeus monodon
ATAAGGAGATACAATGTCTTGACCTTTTCCTGTTCCCCCCCACCCTCCACACACCCCGACCCACCTTATCCAGACCCCATAACTCATGCCCACCCCTATCCCTGTCTCAGCCTACCCACGTCATCTTGTCTTCTGC
>NC_051414.1:32158961-32159229 GCF_015228065.2 Penaeus monodon
CCTATCCACCCAGATCGCCCCCTCAACCCACCCTACCCCACCCAGATCCCCCCTCTCAACCCACCCTACCCCACCCAGATCCCCCTCTCAACCCACCATTCCCCACCTGTATCTCCCCCTGAACCCACCTTCCTCCCGACCTCCTCGAGTCTCACGTCCCAGTAAGGTTTCCCCGAGATAAAGACTGATCGCGAGGTCAGAGGATATATTACGGTGCCAATATCGACGAGGTTTATGGCTCGACTTGAGAATGATATCCGCGAGTATT
>NC_051414.1:32160149-32160755 GCF_015228065.2 Penaeus monodon
GCTAGGATAAAGGGGGTGGTAGAGGGGAGGAGACAGGGTAGAGGAAATGGAAGGAGGGAGGGAAGTGGAGGAGGGGAAGTGGCGGAGAAGTTCAGGAAGGGGAGTGGAGGAAGGGAAAAAGAGGAAGGGAAGTGGAGGAAGGGAAGTGAAAGAAGGGAAGTGGAGGAAGGGAAATAGAGGAAGGGAAGTGGAGGAAAAGAAGTGGAGGAAGGGAAGTGGAGGAAAAGAAGTGGAGGAAGAGAAGTGGAGGAAAAGAAGTGGAGGAAGGGAAGTGGAGGAAAAGAAGTGGAGGAAGAGAAGTGGAGGAAAAGAAGCGGAGGAAGGGGAGTGGAGGAAGGGAAATAGAGGAAGGGAAGTGGAGGAAAAGAAGTGGAGGAAGGGAAGTGGAGGAAAAGAAGTCGAGGAAGTGAAGTGGAGGAGGGGAAGTGGAGGAGGGGAACCGGGGTCAAAGGTCGAGTTATGCGCTGGTAATAGGAAGAAGAATGAGAGCGTGAGATGACGAAGATGGAGAGGAGAGGTGGTGGAAGAAAAGGTGGAGAAGAAGGAAACGAAGATGATGATAATAAGGAGGAGAAGGAAGAAGAAAAAGTAGAAAAAAAAGGGTTG
>NC_051414.1:32160863-32161086 GCF_015228065.2 Penaeus monodon
ACAGGAGAAAAAAGGATGAAAAAAATGAGTCCCAGAAAGAATTCCAAAGAAGAAAAAGAAGGGATGGAGGAGGAGGAGAAGGAAGAGGAGATGAGAGTGAAGAAGATAGGAAAGAAGAGGAGAGGAAGAAGAGGAGAAAGATAGGAGAAAACATAGAAATAGACAAAGGAGAAGAAGAAAAAATCCTAAAATAATGGTGATGATACAAATTAATAAACACGAG
>NC_051414.1:32161110-32161330 GCF_015228065.2 Penaeus monodon
GTGTAAGAATAAGAAGGGGGGAGAAAAAAAACGAGGGGAGAATAACGGGGGGGAGGGGGTATAAATGATGTTGGTGTCGAGTAAAAGGGGAAAGGATGAGGGGAGAGAAGTGATGCGGGAGGGGAATGACACAAGAGGGAATAGAGCGAGGCTTTAGGGTCCAAAGGATAAAAAAGAGGGAAAGAAAAACGCATGAAAATAGTGTTTGGGTAAATGAGGG
>NC_051414.1:32161650-32162080 GCF_015228065.2 Penaeus monodon
GAAACCAGAAGAAGACGAAGAAGTAAAGTGGTCAGGGCAGGAAAAGGAAACACAGAGACGAGGATGGGGGAAGGCGACAAAGAGAGAATGCTGGGGGTGGATAATGACAGATCGAACTTTGAAGGAGACAGAGGTGCGTTTCGTCTGGGGGGAGGGCCATTAGAGAGTTTCAAACCTTCTCTCGATTTTTCGTGAGTAGTCTAAGTCTTTTCCCGTCGCACAAGGATCACTCTCTTTCCAGGTGCTATCGGTTGTCATATCGACTTTAAATTTGAGCTAGACCTTTTTTGGGGGGGGGATTTGTCATTATTCAACTTCTTCTAAATTCTCTTTTCATTTTGTCCTCCTTTTTCCTCGCCCTGTCTTTGTCTGTCTCTGTTTATTCATCTGTCTTATTTCATTTTATTCATCGCTTCACGTACCACAAATA
>NC_051414.1:32162356-32162673 GCF_015228065.2 Penaeus monodon
TGGCTCGAGAAAGATAAAAAAAAGGAAATCGGAGAGAGTGAGAGAGAGCAAGCACAAGATTTAAGCATCATATCATAAACACATTTCCTACGTATAAAGGCATCCCCCATTCTCTAGAAGGGAGCTCCTGCAAAGAACCTTCATTACCCTGTCTTTAAAGAACACGTTGATTATACATACGTTTTATGCATGGCTACAGTGTACAGACAAAAGCCCTCAAAGGTGCGTCTAAAATTCGGTTGTATTTTTGCAAAGACTTTGAATAACTTATGAATCAAGTCTTTTTATCTTAAATTAAAATCGTTTTGTCTTTTCGT
>NC_051414.1:32165553-32166022 GCF_015228065.2 Penaeus monodon
AGTAAAGAATATCATACCACCGCTTGAACACACACAAAATAGAATAAAACGAAAAAGTACAAAAAGAGAGAAAAAATCATCGCACGCTCATAATTAGAGACAAAGTTTAGGATACTTGACGTGATAAAAATATTGTCCAAAGTAAAGTGAAGTGAAGTGAGGTCCTCGCTACCGTATAACGACCTTGTAACATATCCATAATGTATAACTCCATATAATTATTTTTTGAGCATCATATTATCCTTCTTCAAACTGGATATTAATTGATATCCTGTAAATTTAATGACCTCTTTAAGGGCGGAGTATCTGTTCGAAAATTAAAAGGGAATAGATTATAAGAAATTGCAAGGAAAAAAAATGATTTGCTTTCTCATTATGTTAAAAAAAAGCGTTTGAATCAGAGGTATGGTTGGGCGGTTTTTGAATAGTCCCATACCCCTCGCCCCCCCAAAAAAAAAGAACAAAAAAG
>NC_051414.1:32166106-32166760 GCF_015228065.2 Penaeus monodon
AACAACAACGAAAAGCAGTTCCTTTTTACACGTGTAGGATTACCACCATATCAGAACTTCTGAAAATTAAGGTAAAATGTCGTTAGGAAATCATCTTCAAACTATATTCGACGAATAAATGAAAGATAAGCCTTTGCCACTAATAAGCTTCGTTAGGCTCAGAGAACAAGCCATGGTTCGTTTCGGTTCTTGGTGGTTCTTTTGAGTGAAACTGTTTCGAACGGGAACAGAATCCTGGAGTGAGTACATTTTCGGATCGCTCACAATCCACTAATTCGCACAACCGCTTGGAGGTTTTAATGACAGGTGCGTGCTCCTAGATTATTATTAGATTTTTATTCTTAATTAATTAATGTTGCCATATGTCAATCAAGGGTTTTTAATCTTATCGCGTTCAGGGAACTTCTGCGTTTATAGAAGGATCATTGCGACTCCCAGCCTAATGATATACAGTAAGTGTTACCCTTGGTAGAGTATATCTCAGTATGATATGTTATGCTACAAGCTCTTATGCTGTAGTTAACTCGACATATATAAACCCTGTGGATATATATGTTGATTCCATTCAGTGAATTTCCGGTTACAAAAATAACAAACAAATTATTAAGTAAGTAAAATATATAAGTATGTAAAAAATATCTGCCTCTCAGTCCT
>NC_051414.1:32166854-32167082 GCF_015228065.2 Penaeus monodon
ATACTGTCACACATGCATAAACGTGCACATTTGCATGCATATGATATATAGAAACGCCCTTGTACTTAACGTATGCGCAAGATAAGATATGTAAACGCCATCAGACGTGTGTGTAAATTAGCCTACTGTTGCGTATTGGAAAAAAAAAGTTTTGTGGCGTTTCAGAAAAAGTGATTTTCAGCGAAGTGACCTCGGCGGAGATAAATGGTTCGAGAGGGAAAAGAATTT
>NC_051414.1:32167675-32167813 GCF_015228065.2 Penaeus monodon
TGCCCCAACATCCTCTTTAAGGCCTGCTGTTGCTCCAGCAGGAGAGGGCGGCCGGAGTTACACCAGGTTAAGGTAGATTATCCAAAAGTTATCGTAGACTCGAGCAAGTTTCGCCGGCCGACGGTAGCTGCGGGTGAA
>NC_051414.1:32167920-32167997 GCF_015228065.2 Penaeus monodon
GGGTGGGGGGGTGGGGGGGTAAATTTTTATCTATTTCTCCTCCCCCCTAAAAAAAAGGGAAAGGCCAGGTCCCACCA
>NC_051414.1:32168214-32168399 GCF_015228065.2 Penaeus monodon
ACACGCTACGCACACGTGAGATAATGAAGTCCAAAAAGTTTTGCTACAACAAAATGTTTTAAATTGTTTTGCCGGGAAGAAGTGTGACTGGATTCAAAGAGATATGCAGAATTTACGAAGCGTCCTCATGTTGTGGAAAGACTTGGTGTAAATAATGTTATGAACTAAAATTCTGAAGGGGACAT
>NC_051414.1:32168580-32168859 GCF_015228065.2 Penaeus monodon
CCTTGAATAGTTTGATAGCCTATGGGCTGCAGCAACAGTATAAGCTCATTTACTAGTTATACTGAATGAAATATATTCGCAACTGAAAAGCATTTTGCAAATTATTAAAAGCAAGGAGAGGGCGGGCCGGCTGGATATGCATGGGTCGTCATATACTACAGGTTTGGGCCGTGAATTTAGTTTTAGTGGCCATTTACACCTCTTTATGCGCACTCGTTCATTTTGAAGGTATTACGCAGTAATTAAAACACCTTGCACGCAACAATCCCAACTTCTAAA
>NC_051414.1:32169595-32170063 GCF_015228065.2 Penaeus monodon
TTTGAATCTAAAGCAGTTCCTCATTTACCCCTAGTTGCAAAACGGAGCATCCTGCTTCATAAATTTTTGGCTGAGTGAGTCTCTTTGCAACAAAATACTGCATTTTTTCCTGCTCCCCCCTCCTCCTTTCCCAAACTTTATGCACATATCATCGTTAAAATGAATAAATCTCAAGACGTGTACATTTCTCGGGAAAATTGTGATAAAAAAGCGTGGTTTTCATTAACGAGTTCCTCCATTCTGTTTTTGCTTGTAGGCAGCGCGTCTCAACTCATGAATAAATAGGCGAAAGGAATTCGAGAAAGGGAGGAAAAGTACAGAGCGTGATTTTGTGAAAATGTGATTCGAATAATAAAAGGCTTTTAGATATAGTTACCATGAATGTTGAATGATGTACGTATCATTCAACATATCACATTGTTTATTTGTTTATATATACCTACCTACCCACTTGTCTCGCTTCATCTT
>NC_051414.1:32170520-32170663 GCF_015228065.2 Penaeus monodon
CATTTCTCATCTCTTTTTCTTCTCTCTTTCTTCATCTCTCATCCTCTTCCTCTCTTCTTTGTCTTCCTCTGTTGCATCTTCACCGAATCCCAGTATTTTACGTTTTTCAATCCATGTTCTCTTGCATCACACTTTTTTCAACT
>NC_051414.1:32170706-32171048 GCF_015228065.2 Penaeus monodon
TACATATATACTTTTTCTTTAGTAATAGCTATAAAATAATTTGGTAATTCAGAATAAATGGGAATGTTGCAGATTTATATTTATATATCTTTCATCTCCATCACATCGAATAAACAGGTAAACGATAATTGACGAAATCATAAAATAATGTTGAATAAACTTACTGATAATTCTCATCTATTTTTTTCTCTCTATCACCAAGTCTTTTGAAAAAAAAATTGTTCTCCTAGTAATAAATGTAAATAATTTTGGTTAAAAGAAGTTGAAATGTTGCAGATCGTTAATTCATTGAAGGTCTTTGCAATCTCTTCATTTCTCCTGACCTGAGAGAGAAGTTGGGAA
>NC_051414.1:32171151-32171322 GCF_015228065.2 Penaeus monodon
TTCAGTTTCTTTTCTATTTATGTTTTTTATGCTCTATCACAGTGAATAAATAGATAAGCGATAATTGTTGCAATAATGAAATAATGATAAACAAACAGAATTACTAATAATCGTTATATTTTCTCTTTTCTCTCTCTATAATCACGTCTTTTGAAAAAATCTTGTTCTCTT
>NC_051414.1:32171632-32171751 GCF_015228065.2 Penaeus monodon
ACATATGTCTCATGAGATAAACATCCGTGATTTATCTCGAGAATTACGGCTGTTTAAATGCATTAAACTGATATTGATCAGGTCAGAAGAAAGCTTTCTCTCGTTCTTTGTCTTTGCCG
>NC_051414.1:32172897-32173367 GCF_015228065.2 Penaeus monodon
TAATATACTCATAGACACACACAGAGTGTATGAGAACTCCTGCATTAAAAGGCCAATTTCAAAAAAGAAAGAAAAACCCAACAAGCCTATTTTTTATGCATTATCATATAACTTCGCAAGCATTCCGCTAATGGATCCGTAAGATTTATGTTGTCATTTAGGAACCAAATTTTCTGCTAAAGCAACGACCTAGCAGAATCTTTTAAGCATCCCGTGTCTGCCTTTTCACTCGAAGTTCAAGGAGATGAGATCTGGGCTTCAGTTAAGTATAGTCACCCCTGGTTATTCTTCTTTTTTATATATCAGTTGCTTATCTTAGTCCTTATCAGCTGCGTGGGAAACAAATAGTGGGTCTGTTTGTTAGTGAAAGAGATCAGATAACAGCTAATTAAGATGCAATTTGGATTCGCGAGCATGCATTTAGTAATATAGATATCATAAAAAAATTAGGAAATAGTTTAGGTAAACGG
>NC_051414.1:32173548-32173617 GCF_015228065.2 Penaeus monodon
ACCAACACCGTTTTGCAATACGGCTGTGGTGTTGCAGAGCGCGATAAGCCACGTTTTCTAACATTCCGA
>NC_051414.1:32173679-32173812 GCF_015228065.2 Penaeus monodon
GCAAAAGGAACCAAAGTACCCCGTCTAGTGATCACGACTGCAAAGTGCAACTTGCAAGGCCATCTGAGAGGTGCCTTTTATGGCTAAGGCAAAACTGGATAAAAGGCGGTCTGGCAAGGACAGATAGAAATAA
>NC_051414.1:32174151-32174382 GCF_015228065.2 Penaeus monodon
TTGGTACTGAGGGGGCGCAGCTGATAATGCTTTTTAGTGATGCTTCGGATGACACATCTTACGAGGATGCTGCTGCTCGGGGCCAGGGATGCTCAAGTGATTCTGGGAGATGCGGAGGTCATTGGCAGCACGCGAGAGACATTTTGCCTACTGATGTCTCGCTGGCGGAAACTGTTTTCCTTGTTCGGAAGAGAGGAAAAAAGAAGGTTGAGGGAAAAAAGGTGGAGAAAG
>NC_051414.1:32174962-32175032 GCF_015228065.2 Penaeus monodon
ACAAAAAAAAATCACCCCAATCTCCTAACATAAAACGAATACCATAAAAAAAACACAATAACTACCACTT
>NC_051414.1:32175397-32175532 GCF_015228065.2 Penaeus monodon
TAGTAAAGGCTAATACCTTGGGTGTTTCCGCCCGTGCTTCATCTCGCTCGCCATCTATTGAAATGAAACGAGGAAGCAGATGCGTTTAGAGGGAGCGAGATGAATTAAAATCAGTACCGGGTAATAATGTTATAC
>NC_051414.1:32175951-32176146 GCF_015228065.2 Penaeus monodon
TAATATCTCTCTCTCCCTTGACTATCGGTAATGGACAGCTTGAAGGACCCTCACTTTCCCTCGAGTTCAAAACTTTGTGGTCATTTTTAGGCGAAATATCTGGTTTGGTCGAAATAGTCAAGGGGAAAATTCCTCTTTTCTCTGTATCTCTTCTTCTCTTTTTCCCCTTACTTTTTGTTTCCTTTTTTTCTTCTT
>NC_051414.1:32176353-32176475 GCF_015228065.2 Penaeus monodon
TTTTTTCCAATTACTCTTCGCCCTCCACGTTAACCCAAAAGGTTTTTATTTCTGTGATAATGTATCAAATATTTGCCTTAGTCTGGCCGACATCTCCCGCCACCTGGAATCAATCTATGTGT
>NC_051414.1:32177003-32177239 GCF_015228065.2 Penaeus monodon
CAAAACAGATTTCCCACAACCCCCCACCGACATATCTCACACATTATTCCAACGCAGGAAACAGTAACGGTGGTTTTATGCCTACGACAGGCCTGGGGTGTTCCCCTGTAAAGCGAGGTGCGCGAGAAATTGACACACAAATACATTCTTGTTCTAAGGAGGGAGATTAAAGACGGTTGTGAAAGGAAAAGAAAGTTGATTATGGGGGAAATGATGTTGATAGAATGTTGTATTAA
>NC_051414.1:32177349-32177625 GCF_015228065.2 Penaeus monodon
ATGTAAATGAGTATGAGAGAGAGAGAGAAAAATATTATAACTGTCGTTATTTAATCGGGCATTGCCGTCGTTACGAAAAATATTACACAACTAAGTTATTGTAATTTTCACAAACAAAGGACAAACTATTTTCAGCAGACTCAATTTTAGAATTAATATCAACACAACAATATCATTCAACAATTTCGTCCACCTTCTCGGGAAATGAAATGTAACTGTTCGGATGGTAAACTTTCCCTTTTGTGTAGTCAACTAAGGGTTTGAATGTCTATAGAT
>NC_051414.1:32177962-32178245 GCF_015228065.2 Penaeus monodon
AGTAATATGCAAATTCCGGCATGCTTTACTTCCACACTGATCCTCTGTTTGGGATTTACCGCCAAAGTTATTGTTGGTTGAATCCTGTTTCCTTGTAATTCCATTTCATATCTCATTCTGAATATTTGGCTGATTTCATTACTTTCAGTTATCATCTTTTTTGTTATCTTTCTCATCTATTCACTTAATCTGCTTGTGTGGAAGTTCTTTTTTTTCGTTCATTCACTTTTTTTAAGCGTTTTTTGAGCGGGTTATAAAGGAATGAAAGAGAAAGGGGGGGGGG
>NC_051414.1:32178432-32178808 GCF_015228065.2 Penaeus monodon
GAATAAAAGAAATAAATAGAAATATATTTAAATGGCTAGACAGACGGAGAAAGATCTTTAACTTCAAATCTATGACAAACAACACGTTTTTACATTTCAACAATCAGACTGGAACACCTCCTTTACCTCAAGAGTGTGCAATACAAATGGAAACCAGGATTAGTAGATTAGTAGATTAATGTTTGACTCAGTGCACCTGTGACGAGTTATCATTCTATATATCAAATTCACGGTCCTGATAGAGTAAATCAAATCAGTTATCATACCTTCCCAGATGGTGTTAGCAGATAATTCAATAAACCATACATGGTCCAAATCTGTTTTCTACATCTGTGAGGATTTAGACAGATTTTGTCTGTGTATGTGTGTATGTATG
>NC_051414.1:32178902-32179255 GCF_015228065.2 Penaeus monodon
CAGATAGACAGACAAACAGAGAGACATACAGAGACACAGACGAAGGATGATATACAATACAATATCAATATTTGACGATATGCAGATAAAATGTCGTTATTTATAGTAGAATAACTTCCTTTGAATTCACGAACGTGGAAAGGGAGATAAAAAAAAGCATACAAATGTACAACCAAAAAATGAATAGACAAAGCTAAGAATAACGAAAGAAAAAACGAAAATGTAATAAAGCACTGCAACCGGTCTATTTTTCCACAATACGTAAACTTTTATATTGATGAAAAAACTATTGTGATGTCTTTTTAAACTGAAACTAAATCATCTTTTCGACCTTTCAGTAACGTTATAGCGAC
>NC_051414.1:32179794-32180358 GCF_015228065.2 Penaeus monodon
CCCCCCAGAAAAAGGGGAATTTCACACACAAAAAAAAAAAGCAAAAAAGGTTTACCCACAATCCCCTTTTGCAATTAACAGTAAGGAAAATTTGCTCCGGGTTTCCCCAGGGGGAAAAAACGCGGGAAAGAAAGGAAAGGGAAAGGGGGGAAAAAAAAGAAAAAAATTTTGGGGGAAATGGGGAGATAGGGAGGGAAAAAGGAGGGAAAAAAAGGGGGGAAAAAAGGGGGGGAAAAAGGGAGGATGAGGGGAGAAAAAAGGGGAGAGGAAAAGGAAAAGGGGGGAAAGAGGGAGGAGGGGGAGGGAGAAAAGGGAGAAGGGGAAAGGGGAAAAAGGGGGGGAGGGAAAAAAGAAAGGGGAGAGGGGAAAAAAAGGGAAAGAGGGAGGAAAAAGGGAAAAAGGGGAGAGAGGGAGAAAAAAGGGGAAGGGGGGAGGAAAGGGGAAAAA
Source organism: Penaeus monodon (assembly GCF_015228065.2). NCBI lineage: Eukaryota > Metazoa > Arthropoda > Malacostraca > Decapoda > Penaeidae > Penaeus > Penaeus monodon. The sequence continues at coordinate 32,180,242 of NC_051414.1, forward strand.
AGGGGGGAAGGGAAAGGAAAAGGGGAGGGGAGGAGGAGGTAGGGGGGAAAAAGGAAAAAGGGAGAAGGGGGAGGGGGGAAAAAGGGGGGAGAGAGGGAGAAGGAGGGGGAGAGGGAG
>NC_051414.1:32181044-32181516 GCF_015228065.2 Penaeus monodon
GCCCTTGGCATGGCACTGCAACAGTTTTTACCAAGACCCAGAGGTATTCGTTCCCCCTTTCCCGGGCCCTGCTGCCAGCTGCTGCCCATCTTGTGCTGTATACGCTTGGGTCTTCCACTTTGCTCTGTGCGTGAAGAAAGTCCCCGGAAGCGAACGGGAATGAGGTTGCGGAATTTTAAGGAGGGGTTGGGGGGGTGAGGCGGGAGGAGGGGGGGGGATGTGATGGGGACAGGGGAGGGGTGGGGAGTGATGGCAGGGGGAGGGGTGGGGGTGATGGAGGGGGAGGGGGGGGGTGATGGCGGGGGGAGGGTGGGGGGGAGGGCGGGGGGGGGGGTGGGGGGGAAAGGGGGGGAGGGTAGGAGGGGGGTTAGGGGGTGGGGTAAAAGAAAGGGTATTTGGGGTGGGGCAAGGGAGAGCGAGAAGAGGTATGGTTTGAGGGGACAAGCCCAATAGGGCTTAAAAATACACCACG
>NC_051414.1:32181656-32181954 GCF_015228065.2 Penaeus monodon
TGTGTGTTTTTGATGTTGCCTTTGGTTTGTTTTTTTGGGAGTTTAAAGCGTTTCCAAATTAACCTATTTCAACAAAAAGGGGGTTAATAAGGCGTGAAAAGACACATTGTATTGATTTCGAGGGTTTTAAGGGGCTTTTATTAAACTATTAAACTTTTTCCTTACCCTTTCAGGGATGAAGGTGATGGGTTAATTTTCCATTTCCGTTTTGATAGAGGGGAAGATATTTTTGCAAACTTTGGAGAGTTGCTTTGGATCATTTTTCGCTAATAATAATTTCCCACTTTAAAAATATTTT
>NC_051414.1:32182447-32182624 GCF_015228065.2 Penaeus monodon
TATAAGCACAAAAAAATTTTACTAAAGCTTATGTGAATGGAGGTACCTGCATGTGAGAGAGGTCAAATTTGAAAAGATGTTTTTTAAAACGTTGGCCAGCTCTTAAAACAAACCCGTTAAGGATGTGTAAAAGCTTTGGAAAAAAAAAACTCCCTTTTTTCCCAAACCCCACACTCC
>NC_051414.1:32183125-32183526 GCF_015228065.2 Penaeus monodon
GGAAGGGTATATGCTTGAATAAGGGGGTGTTTTTGTATTTTGTTTTGGGGAGAAAACTCATCAGATTAATTTTGCCAGTGATTAGTGCTGCAAAAAACGCGAGATTATACAAGGCTTAAGGCTACATGCAAAAGTGGAAGCTGGTAGAAGCGAAAAGGGGGCGGGGAAAGCATGGGAGAGGCAGGGGGAAGGGGGGAGCAGGGATGGTGGTGTCATGGGAGAGGGGGGAGGGGGAGGGGACTGCTGAGAAGATTAAGAAGTGGCAAAGGCGCTGTGGGCGTGTGGGCGTGAGTTAACCGGGGGCCCTCTTTTGTTGGTGGTGGGGCAACAATGGGGCCCAAAAAAAAAAAAGAAATGGTGTAATTAAATTCGGGGGGTTTTGAAAAGGTTTTTTTGCAAAG
>NC_051414.1:32183913-32184154 GCF_015228065.2 Penaeus monodon
AAAAAGGAAGCGAGTTTAAAAGCGTGGGGCCGAACTTCGTATAGATCTTTGGCTAAAAAAAGCTGTTACAGGGATCATATATTTTTCCACCTCGAACAATAAGGAACTTTTATGCCCCCGTCCCCCCCCTTTTCCCCCTCCCAAACCTTTTCCCCCCCCTCCCTCACCCTTCCCCCTTTTTCCCCCCCCCGATTTTCCTTTTGGGTTTTTTTTTTCAGCGATCAGCGATTTCTCACTTCCC
>NC_051414.1:32184204-32184786 GCF_015228065.2 Penaeus monodon
GGGGGAAAAAAACCTTTGTTTATAAGGGCCCTTTTTGGCCGGTTTTTTCTCAAAAAATTACCGTGCGATTTGAAACACTTTTGTTTTAAAAGAGAAAGTAAATGAAATTTTGTATCCTGATCGGGGCCAATTTTTAAAGTCCTTTTTTTCCGTCGATTATTTTTTTTCTGTAATTTAAAAACTTTCATTTTTGGGTTTTTACAAATACATTTTCTTTTCAAAGAAGAGGAAAAAAAAAAGAGAGAACAAAAACTCGGGAAAATAAACCTTAAATTTTAGATGCATAGCAAGGGCTCATGCAACGGCATAAAAAAGACGAAATCCCCCAAAAAAAGTTTTAATAAAAGACCCGGGGCACAGCAAAAAGGGAAAAACCCCAAAAAGCAGGCAGCGGGAGCAGACAAGCAAGCCTCTTTTTAAAATACAGACAGCAGGAGCAGACGCGTGTGTGGGTCCACAAAGCCAAATTTCCCTTATAAATAGCGTTTATTCGTCAAAAAACGGACTCTCGTGTTCTGTCAATCGAAGGGTTGTTTGTAGGGATTAGATTATCATTATCTTTTTTGATTTTTTGTGGAAAGG
>NC_051414.1:32185112-32185303 GCF_015228065.2 Penaeus monodon
TTCTATCTACATATAACGATTTTTCCCTTTCGTCAAAAAAAATTGTGCTGGGTCATTTCCCTATTTACTCTATCATTATTATTATACTTGGACAAATCCAAATATCACAAGAAGTGGGGTACAGTCATTTTAGCTGAAAATGCAGCACATTCTCAAGTAAAGTTGAAGAGCGATAAAAGGTCTTTTGCTAT
>NC_051414.1:32185323-32185525 GCF_015228065.2 Penaeus monodon
GAGAGAGAGAGAGGAAGGGGGGGGGGAACTTTGCAAAAATTGCTTTTGGGAAAATTATCCATTGCCTGTCTTTTTCGCAAGTGGCAAGTTGTACATCATTCTATATTATGAACAGTAGGAAACTTTGTTAGTACATTAGTACATTCTGAAATACAGGAAAGAAATGATCAAAAGTCGATAATTGTCCAAAAACCATCCCCTG
>NC_051414.1:32185560-32185835 GCF_015228065.2 Penaeus monodon
ATGGGGCCTACCCTTTATTTAAATTTTTCTTAAAAAATTTCATCCTTTGGGGGTGGAATAATAAACAAAAATGTATTTAAACCCCAATCCTCTTTCTTTAAAATTCTTTAATACTCGGGGAAAAATCTTTACTTAAATTTTTTATCACGGGAAATTGCGGGATTGTCTATACATTAATAATCCAAAAGTCCTAGAACTTTGCTTTCTTTCCCTTACTAAATAAAAGGGAGTTTTACCTCTTCCGAACGAGTAGTGGCAAATGGAGAACGTACGTC
>NC_051414.1:32185873-32186010 GCF_015228065.2 Penaeus monodon
GTCATCATCTTTATGGCCTCTCAGAGTTGATCATTCGAAAAAATTTCTGGGAAACCCCCTTTTGGTTTTTGTTCCCCCAAAACCCGGCCATGAACTGACCAAAATCAAAAGGGAGGCGGCGGAGCTGTGTCTCGATG
>NC_051414.1:32186073-32186187 GCF_015228065.2 Penaeus monodon
GTATTATTTTTGGTGATTCCTCGTGCTTAGCGAAATACACATTTTTTTTTTTATTATGGTAAAAATAATATTGTTATAACTGATTTGTAGCGATAATCTTACTTCCATTTTTTC
>NC_051414.1:32186484-32186624 GCF_015228065.2 Penaeus monodon
TTGATGCGTCATTTCACTTTACAACCCCTAGAAAGAGGGGGGGTTTGGGAATTAGGTTTAAAAACAAAAATAAAAATTTTTGACTTTTTTCTTAAAAGGGTATTAAAAATTCATCAATAGTTTTTTACAAGTTGGGGGAA
>NC_051414.1:32186810-32186885 GCF_015228065.2 Penaeus monodon
CCTAAACAAAAGCGACTTTTGACATTTTCATCATGACCTCCTATAAACCCGAAAAAAACCGGAATAATTGTTTGA
>NC_051414.1:32187232-32187363 GCF_015228065.2 Penaeus monodon
TTTACTGAAAAAATATATATATTAACGCGAAACCCTATAGACTAGGTTTCCCCTTTTTAAAAAAGGTAAAAATATAATACATGCTCTATATTGTATAAAACTAAAATTTATTCCCGGGTTAAAGTTAATTA
>NC_051414.1:32187390-32189468 GCF_015228065.2 Penaeus monodon
TGTATTTCGTAAACAACCAAACAGCCAACGAACCGACAAACCACACCTCCAAGCTTTATATTACCCGATACCATAGTAACCACTTAGCCTATTAAATAACCGAACGAGCTCCCCCCCTAAATAATATCAAATCCCCTATTTTCAAAAATAAAAAGATCATAAATAAAAAAAATATAAACACATGAACAGCCCCTAACCAATCATTTTCAAAGTCTAATAACCACAACACACCAAAACGATTTTAATGACCAACGCTAAAAAAGTAAAAATTCAAAACCCCTTTAAAACTAATTCCCGTCTAAAAAACCGAAAAGCCAAAAATGCAATCACCAAATAAAACCCAAACAACCGAATAAAAACTCATAGAAGCCACCAATTGCCAAACGAAACAAACTATTTGGGGCCAAACGAAACCCAATCGAAAAAATAGTCATTGGTCAAAAACACCAGGGCCCAACAAAACAGTCTTTGGGCCAAACAAAAACCCCATTGGCCAAATAAAAGGCCCAAATTGGGCCACGAAAAACCTTTGGCCACAAAACAACCATTGCAAACGAATACCAAATTGGGCCAAACAAAAACGCTTTGACGAATGGTAGCAAATTGGGGCCAACAAAACAGCCAATTGCCAACAAAATACCAATTGCCCAACGAACGCTTTTCGCAACGAAAACAAAAATTCCCCTCGAAAAAAACCTTTGGGGAAACTATAACAGCCAATTTGGGGCCTACAAACGCCAATTGACTTATAAAACAGCCAATTGGGAAACAAAAGCCATTGGCCACCCAAACCCCAACTTCACAAACGCCAATTGGACAAGGGACAGCCATAGGCCAACACACCCATTTCCTATGAAACGCTTTGGGCCAATAAAACACCCAACTGGTCTAAAAAAACACCCAATTACCATAAACAGCTAATTGGCCAAACGAACACCCGGGGCCAACGAACCCCAAATTGGGACAACGGAACCCAATGCCAGAAACGCCAATTGACCTTGAAAAGCTATTGGCCATAAAACGCCCCCGGGCCAACGAAACACCCAATTGGCCAACGAAACGGCTATTTGGGCCCAACGAAACAGCCTTGGCCGACGAAACGCTGTTAAACAAACGAAACACCCTTAGCCTACCAAAAAACCCAAATTGGCCCTAAAACCCATTGCCCATGAAACCCTTTGGAAACAAAACAACCTTTGGGCCAACAAACACCAACACGGTATTTCCCAAACGAAACGGTTATTTGGGCCGGGAAACGCCAATTGGCTAACAACGCCACTTGCACGAAACAATTGGCCAAAAATACCCAACGACCAGGGTCCCAAATTGGGCCCGAAACACTATTTTCAAACAAAACGTTTTTTGGCTAACGAAAAAACCAATTGGCAACTATAACAGCCAATTGATCTACGTATCAGCTAATTGGCAAACGAAACAGCCAATCGGCCAACGAAACACCAAATTGGGAAACGAACCCTTTGGGCCAAGGGGAAAACCCAAATAGGCTTAGGAATCCAAAACTGCCAAGGAACAAACAATGCCAAAACAGCCTTGGAAAACCTCACCCAAAATTAATCGCCCAAACCCAAAAATGAACACAAAAGAAACTTTCAAACCCAACAACCTTTTTTAAAAAGATTCTCTTAAACCCCCCAACCCCAAATTTTAAACGATTCCCTAAACCCAACCCATTTTAAACGATTCTCTAAACCCCAAAAACCATCTGAAAAATTCATAAACCCTAAAGTAATTTAAAAACCAAATTCACCCCAAAAAATTTTTTTTTTTAAATTCACTAAACCCAACCAAGGGGGAAGAAGAGAACCAGGGAAACACAAAACCCCCATTTACCCCCCGCCCAAATTTTTTCCTCCTTATTTCGCAAGTTTCAAGCGCTTCGAAATTCCAAAATTCCCCATGGGCCCTGTTTTTCCCCCACTACGTTCAAACAACCGGGATATACCTCTCATACAAAAGGGATTTTCAAAAGGGGGAAAAGGGGGGAAAGGGAAGCATCCATCTTTGAGTTCAATATCGAGAAATCTTCCGCAATTTCTATCGCCATGGGTGATTGTCTC
>NC_051414.1:32189713-32189858 GCF_015228065.2 Penaeus monodon
GAGAATAGGGGGGGAAGGAGAGATCCTTTATTTTATTTTAAATATATATTATCCTTTTTTCTCCAAAGTGAATGGGGTTTTGGGACCCTATCTCTACCCTTTAAAATGAATATTACAATTCTCTAAAAAGAAAAAAAAGGGGAAA
>NC_051414.1:32189977-32190396 GCF_015228065.2 Penaeus monodon
AAAAAGGAGAATCTTAAATGAGAAAAAGCCCGTGTTTAAACTCCCAACTTTCTTTCAACTTACAAACCCCGCTTTTTGCAATACCTCTCTTTACAGCCCAAAACCCGAATTCATTGAGACAAACCCAACTCCTTATCAAAACAGTCCCCCAAAAACGTTTTTAAATGCCATAATCGAAAAAAGGCCCTTTAACCCAAATTTCCCCCCCTGATAAACCCAATTTATTTTTCTTTACCCTCCCTCCAATAAAAAAAAGCAAAAAATCGCCAAAGATTGTCATGAAGAATATCTTATAATGATGTAGTTGTAGTTTTATGCAAATGAGCGTTAATTGTTTGATGCGGTCGGTACGAAATTGTGGTCCGAGACCGGTATCCCGATGTTGGAGGAAAGTGAACGCAATGGTCTTGCGGACTTCA
>NC_051414.1:32190449-32190557 GCF_015228065.2 Penaeus monodon
TTACAGCTGCCAAATGTTATGTGCAACCCCCGCAGAGTTAGCTGTAATTTCCTCCCGAGCATTGTCTTACGAGTTTACCTTTTATCTTTTATGCTGACGTTTGCTATG
>NC_051414.1:32190901-32191417 GCF_015228065.2 Penaeus monodon
CCCTTTCCCCTTCCCCTTTTTTTCCTCCCCCCTCCGGGGCTTCGTTAAAATTTTGTTTTTTGCCCCCCTCTTTCTCTCCCCGTCGGGGGTCTTTTTCTCTCCCCGGTCCCCTTTCTTTTTTCTTTTAAAATTTTTTCTGGCTCTTGGTTTTCCCTTTTTTCCTTCTGTTTTTTCACGCGGGAAACTTGATAAAGAAAAAAAGGGGGGGGAGTGGAAGATAACCGGTGATAACCAGTCTTCACTTTAGTTTATAATGTTGGTTTGTTAATATATATAGTGTGTATTTTTATAAAATAATAATTAAATAATAAAATTAAATTTATTTTGTATGTTTTTTATACTATTATATTGTTATTTTATAATATTATTATAAATATTATATATTTATAAAAATTTTTATTATATATATATAAAATTTTTACTAATTATATTTTTAAAATGTAATTCATATTTCCTTTTCTAATATATTTTATTTAAAAATTTTAATTTTTAAAATTATATTATATTAATATTAAG
>NC_051414.1:32191615-32191868 GCF_015228065.2 Penaeus monodon
CCCAACTCGGGGCCCCTTTGTTGCCTCCCCCCGATAACCACGAAGGCGATTTCCTTGACTCAGCAACGAATCGTCAAAACCCAAACCTTTTCCCCTTTTTTGTGGGTCTCTACTGCAAAAGGAAACGATCTCGGGTTTAGCTTGAGGAAACTTTCCGAAATGGGTTTGGGGTGGGAATTTAAAAAAAAAATTTATTATTATTTTTTTTTATATATTTTTGTGGGGAATTTCTGGTTAAATGTTTTGTATTGTA
>NC_051414.1:32191996-32192256 GCF_015228065.2 Penaeus monodon
GTCTTTTGTCTTACTTCAAATTAAAATATACAAAACAAAATTTTACCCGTGGGTCTAGCGTTTGTACTGTGCTGTGCCAATCGTCCCCCCACGACGGCCGCCGCTGTGAAAAATGCATTACTTGGCTAAAAGTATTAAAACACCAAATTTTGTAGCATTAGAAACCAAAGGGGAGGGCCAGACATTTCAACAACAAAAATGCGTTTTGTCATCCGTCTCCACACCTCACAAAGCATACAAACAAATAACAGCCCCCAACC
>NC_051414.1:32192308-32192503 GCF_015228065.2 Penaeus monodon
CTAATGGCAATAGGAAGGGTAATGATAGAGACTCGCAAATGGTATTAAGGTCGAAACCATACGGGAAAATCTTAAGTATTATGCGAGTGGGGGGCTGTATCTGCATTTTAGTAGGGATTTCTCGTATCTCAGGGTTTTTAACGCTACTTTAGCTCTAAATCCTTTTTTTTTTTTTCTCTTTAAACCCTTATTTCG
>NC_051414.1:32192691-32192785 GCF_015228065.2 Penaeus monodon
GCATAAAACGCCAAAATGCCCATTTTGGACAACTCAAAATGTTTTTTTTATTAAAAATTAAGACTCTACGTCCATTCCTTTTCTTCTAGCCTCA
>NC_051414.1:32192890-32192984 GCF_015228065.2 Penaeus monodon
TATCTTTTTTCCGAAACCCCCTGGCCTGATCTGCCTTTGGGACCCCCGGGGGGATGCGCTGCTTACAAGATGGACCGACCCTTCTTCTAACTGA
>NC_051414.1:32193186-32193891 GCF_015228065.2 Penaeus monodon
CCCTTGTAACTTTCTCCTTTCTCCCCTCTTCTCCTTCCCTTTTTTTTTATCTCTCTCTTCCCCCCCCTTTTCCCCCTTCCCCTCCTTCCCTCTCCGTTCCTTTTTTTTACTCTCTCCTCCTTTCCCTTCTTTTCCTCTTTTTTCAAAAAAAAAAATTTTTTTGGGGGGGCCCCCCCCAAATAAGGGAAAAGGGGTTTTTAAAAAGGGGGGGGAAAGGGAAAAAGGGGGGGGGGGGAGGGTTTTTTAAAAATGAGGGGAAGAGTGGGGGAATAAGGAGAGTGAGGGAAAAAGAGGGGAGGGAAAAGGGGGGGGGGGAAAAAAAAGGGGGATTTAGGAAGGGGTGATGGGAAAGGGTGAGGGTAAGGATTTAGAGTGTGAGGGGAGGAGAAGGAGTGAAGGAGGCGATGAGTAGGAGGATAGAGGGGAGTGAGGGGAGAGGAGGAGGAGGGGGGGTATGGGACGGGGGGGGAGGGGAGGGGGGGCCGAGGGGGTGGGCGGGGGATCGAAAACTCCCTTCTTCCCCCTTTCCCCCCCCCCCCCCTTGAAAATTTAGATTTAAAAGCGGGAACGTGGAAAGGCCCTTTTTAAATCATGAGGGGGGCCCCCTCTTCCTCGTCCGCGCGCCCCATCAACCTTTTCGGGGAGGAAATTGGGGGCGAGTCAGCTAAAAAGTCTGACCTGAGCCTATCGCGAGGATCATACTGA
>NC_051414.1:32194109-32194203 GCF_015228065.2 Penaeus monodon
ATACTGGGGGGCATGGGCTGGTGGGGAGCGGGGTATGGTGGGGGGGGAGGGGCTATATCGGGGGGCGCGTGGCAGTGGGGGCAGCGGTTTAATA
>NC_051414.1:32194252-32194377 GCF_015228065.2 Penaeus monodon
AGTATGTGAAAATTCTATGAAGCCGGTAATTTTAAGGTATGATGATTTTAAGTATGATTTTAAGGTATGATTGGAGGTTGTACTTTGTTTACTGTCTTTTTTATCGGAAAAGGAATAGCAGATGC
>NC_051414.1:32194418-32194573 GCF_015228065.2 Penaeus monodon
GTAAATGAACCTTTTCATATTTTGTGTAGTGATTTTTTTTTTATTTGAGTATAAAGGTTGTAAACGCTGTAGGGCTTTGCTATTGGGGTTTTAATTGTATTTGAAAAAACTGTACCCTGCTTTTAAACTGAAATTCAATTTAAAAAATTTTTTTT
>NC_051414.1:32194714-32195006 GCF_015228065.2 Penaeus monodon
TTTATTGATATTTGAATATTTGAATATAAACAAACGCATGCCAGATCCTCGCCACGAAACGCTTTCCTCCCGCCGTGCATGAGAGAGAAAGCATGACAATCTTCGTCTTAAAAAAACGATTTATTTCCCCGTTTCCGTTCTTTCCCCCTTTTCCTATTTTTCTCTTCCCTTCCCACTCTTCTTTTTATTTGTTTTATTTTCTTTACTCTTTTTTTTTTTCCTTTTTCTTCTCTTTTTCATTTTTTTCCTTTCCCTTGTTAGTCTCTTTACCTTCTCCCGAATTCTTTTTTAC
>NC_051414.1:32195128-32195263 GCF_015228065.2 Penaeus monodon
CCCCTTCAAACATTTTTTTCCCTTTTTTTTTTCCTCTCTTTTCCCCTTTCCCCCTTTTTCTTTTTCTTTCCCCTCCTTCTCTCCATCGTCCCAAAAAACCCTTTTCCCTTTCCCTTTTTCCTTTTTTTTCCCCTT
>NC_051414.1:32195365-32195433 GCF_015228065.2 Penaeus monodon
TTAACCCGGGTCAGGCGAAAGAAAGCCGTCAAGTGCCTTTGTTTTGGGCCCCCCGTCCTGGCACCGAA
>NC_051414.1:32195545-32195736 GCF_015228065.2 Penaeus monodon
ATGGAACTGCGAGGAAAATTTTTTTTTGTGTGATGATCCCCCTTAATTTTTGTTGTTTAAATTTTTGTGAACCGGGATCTTTTAAATAAACTCTTCTTTTAAAAAAAAAATGTTTTGGGAATTTCCTTATCAATTTTTTTTTTTCTTCTGTTCTTATCCCCACACATACTATTATGAAATTAATTTTGCAA
>NC_051414.1:32195789-32195907 GCF_015228065.2 Penaeus monodon
TTGTTGGGGTGGTTGGGGTGTGTGTATGGGGGTTTGTGTGTATTTATTATATATTATTATTTATATTATTTAAATTTTAATTATTTTAAAATTTTAGTTTTCCCTTATCCCTATATTA
>NC_051414.1:32197249-32197453 GCF_015228065.2 Penaeus monodon
GGGAAAGGACAAATTACTTGCAGAGACCACAGTAACTTTTTCCATTACGTTTTCTAAGCTAGTTCGAGACCAAGCAAGGGGAAGCGCACCATGATATAGGAACACCGAAAACAAAAACACAAAGAACAAAATCTTTCTGAAAAAGGTCCCCCCAACCGAAACAGAATGAAAAGGAGAAGAAAAGAGAGTGAGAAAGGGAGAGAG
>NC_051414.1:32197478-32197856 GCF_015228065.2 Penaeus monodon
TATAACTTAACTCTCCAAAGTGCGGAAAAGAAACAGTAAAAGCGTCAGCATTCATTTTACACTGGCGCACGCAAAATGTGGACACATGATTACACAACTTGCAGTTAAAATAAATTTGAAACTGTTCCGCTTCTGAAATTAATGCAAATTAGCAGTCTTCGCCCGTGTTGTCTTTATGTAACCAAAGGGAAACAACTGTTTGGTTTGCATAACTATCAGGTGAACTTTGAAAACAGCATGGCTTTAATTGAATTTCACTTCGACTGCCACTCGTATACAAATTATAGATCCCAGATGGGGCTAACGTGGTGTAAATTATGCGTTATTCTATGTATTATTAGAACACTTACGAAAAAGTTACGTATGTATGACTCTTGA
>NC_051414.1:32199092-32199455 GCF_015228065.2 Penaeus monodon
GTAATCTTTTTCGTGTGTGTTCTAATAATACATAGAATAACCATATTTACACCACGTTAGCCCATCTGGGATCTATAATTTGTATACGAGTGGCAGTCGAAGTGAAATTCAATTAAAGCCATGCTGTTTTCAAAGTTCACCTGATAGTTATGCAAACCAAACAGTTGTTTCCCTTTGGTTACATAAAGACAACACGGGCGAAGACTGCTAATTTGCATTAATTTCAGAAGCGGAACAGTTTCAAATTTATTTTAACTGCAAGTTGTGTAATCATGTGTCCACATTTTGCGTGCGCCAGTGTAAAATGAATGCTGACGCTTTTACTGTTTCTTTTCCGCACTTTGGAGAGTTAAGTTATATTTT
>NC_051414.1:32199521-32199680 GCF_015228065.2 Penaeus monodon
GGTTGGGGGGACCTTTTTCAGAAAGATTTTGTTCTTTGTGTTTTTGTTTTCGGTGTTCCTATATCATGGTGCGCTTCCCCTTGCTTGGTCTCGAACTAGCTTAGCAAAACGTAATGGGAACGCTTACTGTGGTCTCTGCAAGTACATTTGTCCTTTCCC
>NC_051414.1:32201272-32201407 GCF_015228065.2 Penaeus monodon
TGATAAGGAAATTCACCAAAACATTATTAATAAGAAGAGATTAGTTGAAATGATACCGGTCACAACAATTATAACAACAATAATTAAGCTGGTTATCATCATCACAAAGAAAAATTTTTCCTTCGCAGTTTCCAT
>NC_051414.1:32201527-32201796 GCF_015228065.2 Penaeus monodon
GGTGCCAGAGACGGAGGGCCAACAAATGGCACTTGACGGCTTTCTTCTGCGCCTGAGCCTGGTTAAAGGGAGGGGATGGGGGGGGGCGGAGGGAGGGAAAGGTGGAGGCAAGGAGGAACTGAGGGAGAGAAGGGGGGAAGGGAGGAGAGAGGAAGAGAGATGGAAGGGGATAAGCAAGGAAAAAGGAAGAGGAAAGGATGTGGTGAGCGATGGAGAGAAGGAGGGGAAGAAAGAGAGGAGGGAAAGAGAGAGGAAAATAATAGTTGAAC
>NC_051414.1:32201852-32202184 GCF_015228065.2 Penaeus monodon
TAAATATACAGATATAGACGCGTAGAGAAAGATATATAGATAGAGAGAAAGAGAGAGAATTAAAGAGGTAAAAAAGAATTACGGGAGAAGGTAAAGAGACATAACGTAAGGGAAAGGAAAACATGAAAAAGAGAAGAAAAAGGAAGAAAAAAAAGAGTAAAGAAAATAAAGCAAATCAAAGAAGAGTGAGGAAGGGAAGAGAAAATAGGATACAGGACGGAAAGAACGAAACTGCGAAATAAATCGTTTCTTTAAGACGAAGATTTGTCATGCTTGCTCTCTCATGCACGCGCGGGAGGAAATTGCGTGCGCTGGCGAGGATACTGGCTATG
>NC_051414.1:32202574-32202763 GCF_015228065.2 Penaeus monodon
ACCAGATATCTTCATATTATACCGTTTAATGATATGTTAAGAGGTGGCAGTTGTTTATTAAACAAACTGGTTCCAATTAAGTGTAATTGCGTTTGTTCTAATACTCTTGCTGTTAATGACTTTACTGTTATCTCTCCACATCTTTCAGTAAAAGTTCTAATGATTATAGCATCTATGCTCACTTTCGTA
>NC_051414.1:32203069-32203155 GCF_015228065.2 Penaeus monodon
ATCAACTGATTACAAACATGATATTTGGAAATGGTGTTTTAATCATCTTTCTTCAGCTAATACAAATTAATACATGCATTGCTTGA
>NC_051414.1:32203215-32203707 GCF_015228065.2 Penaeus monodon
ACCAAGGTTTAATGATTTACCTTACTAGTTTACGTACTGCTGTGGTTTCACTTCGTATTTTCCTTAACATTTTTGTTTTTTACCTTTACTCACTTCTCTACTTATTGTTTTGCCAAATAATCTTAGATAATGTTTTAATTCAGAGTCTTTAAATGTATTTTTGTCCATGTTTTGCTAAGAGGTTAATACATTATTTATCATATATTTTCAACCCTTTTCTCATACGTTTTTACTTTCGTACATTATCTTAGTAACTTTTTTACCTAATGCTTACCCCAGTAGTTTTACTCAATATTTTTTGCCCAGTTTTCTCATTGCCTTAACTAATTCCTTATCAACGGTTTACGTAATGTTCATGTCAGCATACTTGGATTCTAAACAACGAGCATGGAATACTGAGGGACCCTTTTAGACGTATTATTACGGTATTCGCCTTTCCTGTGACTTACACCTTACCTCAATGTCTCAGTTTATTGTTTTTTCACTACCCCT
>NC_051414.1:32203827-32204150 GCF_015228065.2 Penaeus monodon
ATTTTTTTATGATTAGTGAATTAATGCTTCTACCAAATTCTTTTCCTCAATGTTCCTACCCTGCAATATGTTCCAATACTTTTTACTGATACGTTTTACCCAACGCTTTTACCTAATACCTTTCCCTGCCTATACTTCAGTTCTATATATCTCTCAATTATATCGGGAACAAACAGACCTGTTCCATTTGTAACTTTTCCTGCTAACTGCCTCCCCAAGCCGTATCTTACGCCTTTTTATTTTATTTCTCTGCCCCTTCTTCTCTACGTAACATACGGCAGGGCTTGCTGATTTTTAATCCTTCTCTTTCATTCAGCTTCTCG
>NC_051414.1:32207159-32207283 GCF_015228065.2 Penaeus monodon
ATTTAAGTGAAATCCCAGCAGCAGTAATAGAATTAACCAACACTATCATTATCAAGGCTTTCGAACACAGCCATTACCAAAGCTAATATCCTCAGGGGGGGAGGGAGATAGAAGGGTTGTTTTT
>NC_051414.1:32207750-32207992 GCF_015228065.2 Penaeus monodon
CACTTACCCTCTCACGCCCGTGTCGTTGGAGAGGCAAAACATAAACAGAAAACAACAGAGGCACCTGCAGCTGACAAACAACTCGGGTTATTCACACCGGGTAAAATGTTGGCATTTGTTAAAGGATGCGATTGGTATACTGTAATTGGGCATCCGTAATCGGTGACGCTGTTCTGTTAACTAATTGGGGTGTAAAACATTACTCTGTTTCTGGCCTGTTTGTGGGTTTTATCTAATGATGA
>NC_051414.1:32208320-32208436 GCF_015228065.2 Penaeus monodon
TTAAGCTTGAACGCATTTGATACAGGAGAGCCATTTATTATATTAAATTAATTCATTCATTCACCTATTGACTAAACCCTGATATATGTCTAATTCCCTTATGATTTCTTAATTGT
>NC_051414.1:32208526-32208734 GCF_015228065.2 Penaeus monodon
TCACTAAGTTCAAGTTAGTGGGCAAAATAACTGACTTCATTTGTTGCTTTTATTGTCTTAAACGGCTGCTATAACTGCCGGTGTATTTTGCAACTGCAGATTTTCTTGCTTATGCAAATGTCTTATAATGCACTGCTTATGAGGATCTATGTCGACCAGCGTATGAAATTATAAGATGTTTTCTTGAAATAAAAACTGTTGAGAGCAG
>NC_051414.1:32208810-32209353 GCF_015228065.2 Penaeus monodon
TTGAGAGCAGTTCTTCTCTTTTTTCTCTTTTTCTCTCTTTCTTCGTATAAGATGTTGTGTATTAAGCTATGTATTAATTTCTCGTTCAGTTAGTCAATTCATTTTCTTAAAGCACGAAGTAAATCTATCAAAATCCAGTAGAATGCGTTTCTAAGTTCATGATTACTGTAATAATACAGTAATACTTTCAATAATGAACGTGGGGATGATAACAATAGTGGCAGTAATGAACGCTATTATCATTATCATCACCCTTAATATCAAAGAAAAACAATAACGATATTGCTCTTCATGAACAAAAAAAAAAATCACAAACAATAACAATAATAATCAATAATAATGATATGAACAATAAAGATAATCCAAATATTAACATTAACCTGATTCTTATAGTCTTGAAGATGAGATTCACAACAGTTTTGGCACAAAAGTTATAACAATACTTGAATTACTGCAACGTCTGCACGTTACACTAGCAATGCCTCTCAGATGCACGAGGGACCATTATTATACTTTTTCATCTTTATATTTCTCTCCCATTGC
>NC_051414.1:32209930-32210050 GCF_015228065.2 Penaeus monodon
GATGCATTAGATAGATTGGTAAATATATGAAGAAAATAGATATGAATAATGAAAAATATCCAAATGAATAAATAACTAAACCAAAGAATCATTGAAACAAATCATTTACTGGGATTAAGT
>NC_051414.1:32210969-32211648 GCF_015228065.2 Penaeus monodon
TGGATAAGACAAGGGGTCAGGGATAATACAGAAAAAGATAGAAGAAAGTAGACAAGGTATAGCTAAAAAAGAAAGTGAAGAAAGTCATAGGTAAGTGTTACGATGGGCAGAGGAAAGGGAGCGATAAAGGAAGGAGAAAGGGAAAAGAGGGGAAGGAGGAGAATGGGGCATAGAAAGAAAGAGGGGGGGGGGGGGATAGGAGTTCTTTACTTTAAGAGAAATTTTCAGGGTAACTCAAAAGCCTAAATTCATTACCGTACTGACCTTATTACTAGAAATCGGCCATTCCGACTGTGAATTACAGAGTCTTTGTATTTTCATTTTTATTTTCTGCTTAAACAGGAATAGCGATGTTTGCTTGGAGAATTTTAGTATCTCTATCAATTTTTCTGATTATTTGCTCACATCATCACTTATTCAGACGAGCTTTGAACAAAACAAATTTGAACAAACAGAAGACCTTTTAGACTTTTTTTTTTTTTTAACTGCCATGTTGTCTCCCCTTTTTTCTATTTTCATACGTCAAGCTCATGTCAAAAATAGTTATACCTTTTTTCTCCCCTGTGCATCACATGCTATTGTGTGCTAATTATATGCAAACAAACTATATCTAAAGAGTGACCTGCGTTGCTAACGGAAATGGCAAATAAAGTCTATATATTTATCAATTCGTTCGTCC
>NC_051414.1:32212344-32212999 GCF_015228065.2 Penaeus monodon
TCAGTCTAAACCCTCCCCCTTCAATTATCACAATTTCTATTGTTGTCCATCTAATCTTTCGTTTAATGTGTGCGCTTTTCATTGCGTGATTTAAGGCAAGACTTAAAGGAACATAATCAAAAATGATACATAGAGCAAGGTATATAGAACATCACCATATTCTTTTAGATTACAATGATAGAAGAATACAGATAGCATCCTCACACCCCTCGCTCACCTCCAGCCTTGTTACAGCGTCCAAATTACCTATCACAAGTAGGACAGACAAGTTCGTTGATGGACGCACTGAACGATGTGCATGCATGTTGAAAATCGTAAAACTGTTTTGGTGGATACAGAGAAAGAGGTTATGGTTTGGATAAGGGGACTAGTGAACTGGGTCATTTGATAAAGGTGGGAAAGATAGTGATATACAGTGACCATGTAAGAGATTGAATGTGAGGAGTGTACTGTGGAGCTGTGAGTTTGGAGAAGCGGGGGGATGGGAGATTGAAATGTGATGATACTGGACAACATGGAGAGGATAATGATAAGATTATAGTATGGTTGCGAAAGAAGCTAAAAGAGTATCATATTTACATAATTAATATTCTCAATCATTATCAAGAAGATAAAAAATTTAATGACTGTTAAAAACTGTAAGTAGTTGTAAAAA
>NC_051414.1:32213136-32213425 GCF_015228065.2 Penaeus monodon
AATCAAGATTTCCAAACATCCGTGTGAGATACAGCTGCATGAAAGGCAAATTCACACCAGAATCATTTCAGTGAAAATAAAATAAAACAAAACCCACCACAGAGGAACAATAGTGGACCGTGATACACTTTCAAACTAATTGATAAAGCAATTAATTTCGCACAATGGGCATGCAATTCACTAAGAATAAGGAGTGACATTATGTGATGTGTTTCATATGTATAACTTCCTGTTTGAATAGGAATGTTATGTGTTTATGTGTACATAAGAGAGAGGGGGGAGGGAAAAA
>NC_051414.1:32213679-32213990 GCF_015228065.2 Penaeus monodon
GGTATCTTACACGTACAATCCACCGAGTACAGATCGAGTTAAAATTCTCACTTGACCCTCGAACAAAGAATCGAAGAATGGCGTAGAAAATGCTAACAGAAAGCGAAGATTACAAAACCAGGAACCAAAAAGTAGTTCTAGGTCTAAGATCTCTGTTTTCTTTGTCTGTTTTAAGTAGACTCGATAAATATTGAGTCTTTCTCTCTCCTTTATTCATTTATAAATAGGGGGGAGAGGAAGAAGGCAAGGTTCGGAACGTCGGAGAAAATTCGATTTTTTGGAATTCAGTGTTAATAGATATTAACAATAAC
>NC_051414.1:32214195-32214542 GCF_015228065.2 Penaeus monodon
CAATTGCCATTCTAGGGTGCTATTGCTGTTACATGATAATTACCATAAGTAGTAAAACTGATATCATTATTCCCTTCCATACATACTGACCAGGGCTTTTAAAATCCTCCTTCATATTTCTCTTCCCCTTTTGCAATGCGACCCTCATTTTCAACAGAAGGAGAATGAAAGTCTAACATCCAACGCAATTGCATCCTGGTTTCTAGGTTGAAAAGAAAAGAAAATTCTAATTTCCAATTAATTTCTACGTCACCTTTTCCATTAGAACGATGTGCTCTACTTTAATGAAATGATCAAGATTATCCCTTTTTTTCTATTTGTTTTAAGGGGAAGATTGAAGGGTGGGT
>NC_051414.1:32214913-32215096 GCF_015228065.2 Penaeus monodon
TTTACCTTGTTATCGCTCTTGCAATCATCACTTGTCTTTAACCAGGCACCGTTTCGTAATCTGATTAGACATTTTACAGAGAAATGCATAAACACAACATTTTTTTCCTTCCTTTGAGCACTACGTCAGATGTTTCTCTTGCTGTGGCGGGTATGCCTCGTGTCTTCCTAACTATATTCACTA
>NC_051414.1:32215457-32215828 GCF_015228065.2 Penaeus monodon
AGAATCAAAGAAGCTAAAAAAAATATACACAGAACGTCCTAGAAGACACATTATGGTCTATAGTTTGTCGGGGAATTTTGACGGTCCCTCTAAACAGCCCGGAGCAGATATCTCCTTAAGCCTGAAATGGAATAAGCTCGGGAGGAGTTTGCCCGAAGAACTTTGCCTGTGTTGACATAGGGCCGGCTTGACTGTGGCTAAGCTTCTGTTGACTTTGATTATCGCTATTGAAACGCGAGGGGGAGAGAGATAGAGGAGATGTAGAAGATAAGGAGATGGGATGGAGGATAAGGTGATGTAAAAGGGGACGAGATAAGGGTATGAAGAGGGGTAAGGATTGGCGGTGGTGGGATGTGGGAGGTGTGGTTCGA
>NC_051414.1:32216116-32216859 GCF_015228065.2 Penaeus monodon
TGGGAAAGGGGAATAAGAGAGTAATAATAATAAAAAAAAATGAATGAAAGAGACGGGAGGAAGTGAGAGGGACAAGACGGAGGAATGGAAAAGGGAAGTGAAAAAAATGAGTTAAGGAGAAAAATAGAGAGAGAGGGAGGCAGGGACACAAATAAATAGAGACGGATATAAAGAAAGAGTGAAATGGATAGACATGCCGACAAATAGAAAAAAAGACAGAGAGACAGACAGGTTGAGTCGAGAGAAAATATTCTAGAATCTCTCACCAGAATATTGGCGTTGTGTCGCGAAAGTAAATTTGTCAAAACAAATGCTTGTTTCCTGCTTAATGCTTACTAGGAACTAGATTTAATGGCGACCGTATATATTTACTTTTATATATAGATATTTTTCTCTATGTTTCATTATAGACGTCTATAAAAATATCTATACTTTTCTCTATTTTCTCTATATTTGCATGTGTTTATAAATTTGTCGATTCCCTTCAACAAGTTTAGGCATCAGAGCAAAATACTTCAGACATGTATGAACTACTCCACATCCTTCGTGATGAGCCAATTACCATAGTTAGATATTAACGTTTAGGGTTTATCATGAACCACTTTTGAACTGCTTTAACATAAGCACAGGGGGACCTTGCAAGTGAGTGAAACGCCGAAGTCAAGATGCTGCAACTTACAGTCAACATCCAGGAAGCAGAGAGCAACACCGAGTCCCTTGAAGTCACATCGATTGCTTATACA
>NC_051414.1:32217589-32218660 GCF_015228065.2 Penaeus monodon
TAGGCTACTGAGATCTATGGACGACTGATATTCAGATTCTGCTACTCCGAGATCTTCCTGAGAACTCAACACACCACACAGTCTCAGCAATACTACACGTCTCCGCAGCCAGGGTTAAACCATAAATACCCACATATATACCGACGTCACTTACCTTTTCATCTACAGCAACGCCCCATGACTCTGCACACGCTCCCAACGGTACATCAGACCCACCAACAACAACCTTTGGTAAACATAACTCGTTCTGCCAATACTGCAAGGCAAAAGCAAGACATACTCGACTGAAGCAAGGCAGGAACGCTTTCGTCCCGAAATCCAGAGACGCCTGAGCTTCTGCAAATATCAAAATTTCACCTGCAGCCACCTCGCACCTACACCAACAACCCCTATCCGACACATTATAATACGAATTAATGGCTGGCCTACAGTTGCCTTGTCCCTGCATCATCAAACACCAATAGACATGATACAATGCAGAGTTACCAGCAGAACTCAGAACCTATCCAGTTTAGGTATTGGTATTAGACTGAGCGACAGGGTAGCGGTTGACGTACAGAGGTTCCTGGCACCGATAAAAACACAATTCCTAAACTCGTTCGCTGATGAAGTCCTGTCTGTTGGTTTGGTTACCCAGCCAACAGTTACCCAAACCAAGCCCAACGACAACGCTTTCACCCTCTCTAATATCGAAGCTAAATTGTATCTCTGTATATATTTCATACAGAAAACAGGTAAAACTTCACCCTTCTCGATGCATTACGGCTTAATCTAGTAACGGCTGCATTACACAACACAAGGAACTGAAGCCAAGCGCTACTGGTCCCCTTCACAAGGAATAAATTTGATCTGCGTCCAATTCAACCTTTATATAACATACTGGAATGAAAGGGTTCAGTGTTATTTGCTTAAAAGCTTAGTTTGCTATCTGGCCAAGCTTTTCAGATAGCATGCCCATAATAATGATCTAGCATAGTATAGCATTGCTGTTCAGTTAAGCTTTTCGATAGACTGTTCAAGGTAAGGAAGGCATTAAATTGTAAGATGAAAGAAAATTGCGATAGAGATTTG
>NC_051414.1:32220503-32220869 GCF_015228065.2 Penaeus monodon
TCTCCCGGAAGAGCGTGTCTTGGGCCTGATACCTCGACAGATCACAGCAATAAGACCGGCGCCGACCACACACTGTTGCACAGGCGCTTCCTATACTCCCAAATTGTTTACCGATAAAATATTAGACGGTTCCTATTAATGCGATCTATCTTGATTGGACACATTACCGATACAGACGCATCTTTGCCTGATGCGTGCAATAACTCGGGTTATGTTTATCATTATCACCTCCATGTTTTTCTCTGACCCGCTCGGGGAAGGTCTCTCGGAGGGCGGAGCAAACACCATGGCTGTCTGTGGGCGTTGGTTGACATTGCTCAACATGGTCTGTCGCATTACACATGCACACACATGGTTACATACGCT
>NC_051414.1:32221912-32222258 GCF_015228065.2 Penaeus monodon
CACCCCAAAAAACCCCCCAAACCCCCCAAAAACCCACAACACAGCAGGGGCGGCGGAAAAAAAGAAAAGGGGGAAAAGGGGGAAAACCCAAGGGAAAGGGGAAAAAAGAAAGGAGGGGGGAAAGGGGGGGAAGGGGGGAAAAAGAAAAAGAAGGAAAAAGGGGGGAAAAAAGGGGGGGAAAGGGGAAAAAAAAGAGAGTTTGGGGAGAGAAGGAGGGGAGGGGAGAGAAACAAGAGAGAGGGGGGTGAGGAAAGAAAAGGTTTGGGGAAAAGCAAAAAGGGGAAAAAAGGGGGTTTGGGAGGGAAAAAAGGGGGGGGGGTTAAGGTGGGAAATTTGGGGCAGGGGC
>NC_051414.1:32222422-32223004 GCF_015228065.2 Penaeus monodon
GGAGAAAGAGGAAAGGAGGACGGAAGAGAAAAAGAGAAAGAGAGAGACGAAATGAGAAGAGGAGAAGGAAAGAAGAAAAAAAGGGGAGATAAGAAAAAAAATTAATAGAGTAGGGCCAATGAGGGTGGGGACCAGGGAGGAGGAAGAGGTGAAGGTCCGGAAGGAAAAGGGGCGGGAGAAACGAACCAGAATCCGGGAAGGAGGAAGAGGGAAACATGGGCCCGGGGTTAAAAATGAGAAGGTTAGGAGGCCACCTGGCGATGGAAGCCTTCCTAAAAAGGGGGCTTCCCGAACCCCCAAAAATCCGAATAAGGACCGGCGCGACCCACTTTGACAAGTTTCCATTAAATGGACAAAATATTAGAGGTCCATAGATCTCCTAGCCCCTTTCCTGCGGACTCCATTTGTTACATGGTAGATATTATCAAATATTGTCCCACCGCGGGTTAAAAGGCCCCAACCGGGGTTTTCCTGCCCTCCCCAAAGTTGCTAAAAATTTTAACAAGGAAAGGAAGGGGAGAGGGAAAGGGGGGAAAAAGGGGGGGAAAAAAGGGGAAAAAAAGAGAGAAAAAAGGGGGGGGG
>NC_051414.1:32223372-32223731 GCF_015228065.2 Penaeus monodon
TCTCCGGAAAGAGCGGTTCTTGGCCTGATACCTCGACAGATCACAGCAATAAGACCGGCGCCGACCACACACTGTTGCACAGGCGCTTCCTATACTCCCAAATTGTTTACGATAAATATTAGACGGTTCCTATAATGCGATCTATCTTGATTGGACACATTACCGATACAGACGCATCTTTGCTGATGCGTGCAATAACTCGGGTTATGTTTATCATTATCACCTCCATGTTTTTCTCTGACCCGCTCGGGGAAGGTCTCTCGGAGGCGGAGCAAACACCATGGCTGTCTGTGGGCGTTGGTTGACATTGCTCAACATGGTCTGTCGCATTACACATGCACACACATGGCTACATACGC
>NC_051414.1:32224878-32225176 GCF_015228065.2 Penaeus monodon
TATATAATCAAAGCTCTGTGTATACGAGTACTCTGTAACAGATTTCCAGCATATGTATTTTCTCATGATTATCGTTGAATCGCGATTATTACGCATCTAATTAATTCCAATCACGTGATATTGCAACAACATTTTTTCCTTTGCCCTTCTAACCCTCAGCAGAAGGCCAGGGCTTCCGATAGAGATAAATATTGATTAAAAGATACAAGGAAAATTAATTGAAATGGTAAACAAGATCAAATACATGGAGGAGGAAAAAAATTGGAAGAAGGGAGAGTAAAATGGATAAAAAGAGTAA
>NC_051414.1:32225877-32225953 GCF_015228065.2 Penaeus monodon
ATTAAGTAAACTTTGCAACTAACAAGCCGAGCAAATATCTTATTTCCAAGAAGAATTTGTCAAGGTTGAAAACATG
>NC_051414.1:32226059-32226292 GCF_015228065.2 Penaeus monodon
GCAAGATCAACAAAGGAAAGAAGGAATGGAGATATTTATAAAAATACGCATCTTAAAGGAAGGAAAACATATATACATTCATATACATTCAGAACAACAATACAAAGGAAATCGAGTGCTTGAATGAAATTATTTTGAGAAAAGTCTGTCTGTCCGAGAGTTACGATAATAACAAAACGATGCAAGGAAACTCAAGCAGCTTTTTTGTCACACGAATAAAAGAATGAAAAGAA
>NC_051414.1:32226854-32227658 GCF_015228065.2 Penaeus monodon
ACGGCAAGGGAATTGTCAAAGCAGAGGAAAGTGAACGTAAATTTCATGATCTAACGTACACGAACAGACCACAACTCGACACATTACATAGCCATGTTGTCTTTTCAGGAATTTCCGGAATCGAGTAAAAATGAACAGAAGACGAAGATATTTTGTAATCAAGAAATAAAAGATAGGGAAAAAAGTGACGAAGAAAAAATAAGATAGTAATGATTTCCTAATTCGGAAGAATAAATTAACAATGAGACAGAGATAAAGAAGAAAATAATATGAATAAAAAACGATAAAACAGAAAGAAAATAAGTTCAGCAAAACAGACAAATAAAAATATACGCCAAAAGGACAAAGATGAAAAAAGTAGGATACAGATAAAAAAAAGAATAATAATATAAAAATATAAAAAGACAAAATAAAGATAAATGAATAAACAAAACACCTCCACCAACAACAACAAAAAGCAACAACAAAAAATCAAACATAAAAAAAATCTGAAATAAAGCCTCTTGGGGACAACCCGACACCCAGTTATCGGCAAATATATTTACATCACGGAATGAAACAAAGTGCCTCCTGAAGATGATCCCGAGAGATTTATAAAGCAACGGACAAGCTGCGGAATATCGGAAAAAATATTCACTTGATCATCACCGGCGAGAGAGGGGCAACAGGCGCCATTGCTCAGGGAGACGGGCACAACACACGGTCATTCGAGGCAGTCAATATCTGCTTCCCCTCTCCTGCCTCTTGTGGACTCTTCTGATTATTATTTGTCTCCTTTCGCTTTGGTTTCGGTGGGTTTTATTT
>NC_051414.1:32227818-32228407 GCF_015228065.2 Penaeus monodon
TACCGCATTTACTAGCTTTCTCTTTCTCCTATTTTGTGTTCTTCTTTCCTTTCTTCTTTTCTTTATCGCCTCAGTTCTTCATCCACAACCATTCCTGCTTCCCTCTTTCGTATGCCTCTTTCATTTTTCTCTCTCTTTACGTTTGTATTATCTAATCATCTATTATTCTCTTACTCACTTTTAAATAACTTACACTTATCTATTTGTCTATTTGTACTGTTTAATTTATACGTAATTTATTACCTTTGACGGAATTCTTTCTGTTTTATTCTTGTGGAAAATCGGACGCATCTTTTTTCAAAGCATATCTGATTATTTTTTACTTTTTATTTTGTCTGTCAGCCCGTTTCTTCACCGCATTTCCATCTCCTAAATCCTTCTCTCTCCTCTTTATCCTCTTTCATACCCTTCTCACCCTTCCTGCATTTCATTCCGGTGCTATTATCCAAACTTGTAAAATTCAAGAATGCTTTATGAGCAACTCGCGAATTTTTATTTTGTGTTTACTTAAAATACCGCAAGAACAACGTTATTTGTATGACTTTGTAAAGAAAGGCCCTTACGGTTACATGGCTTTCATCTATCATCT
>NC_051414.1:32228767-32228948 GCF_015228065.2 Penaeus monodon
TACCAGGAGGCAGTTTTCCGTGGCCTTAAGAGAAAAGAAGCTATTGAATTTCTTCTTTTTATAGAGTAGATGCAACCATGTGCAACACACTCTTTTCTTTTGATCTAAGCTTACCCATGCATGACCTATGCATTTTTATGTTGCAACTAAGACGAAAAAGGAGGAATGATAGAATGAACGT
>NC_051414.1:32229074-32229530 GCF_015228065.2 Penaeus monodon
TAGGTAAAGGATATGCATATATGCATAAGAACGAAGAAAATATTAGGACGATAAGAAAGACGACATCGTCAAAAACAAAAATTGGAAAAGAAAGAAAGAAAACACACACACAAAACAAACGCATAAAGATAAACCTCCACAAAGCTTTTAAAATTCTATATTAATATCTTTATCTGTGTATATCCCATACCATTTCTAGTCTACACAAGAAGCTATCACTATGCTATTTCTCATCGTTTTAAAGCCAATGCATTAACATCTTCATTTGATGGTGTACTTTCCCATGATTTCTAGTTGATACTGTTGCAAGAATAGAATAATAAAAAGTAATTGACTGTCATGTGCGGTTCATTTGAAATGTGCACTCGTATATCTAAACAATCTCAAGCTACTAATTATATCCTAAAAATGGTAATGATTGCGAAAACACCTACTAGGTCTACCTATATGACTACT
>NC_051414.1:32229754-32230037 GCF_015228065.2 Penaeus monodon
TACATATAGTACACTGCAACCAATGTTATCTCCTCGCTACCTTGATGTGCCTTATCTTATAAGGAATCTTAAATACTTTTCCTTACATTCATAAATCACATAATTCTACGCTTCATCTCCACATTGCATCTTCACCTTATATCTACTTCTTTTTTTCTATCTCTTACTAAATCGTCTTATTTTCACCGCAATGACGTAGTACCCAAAAGTGTATTCTATGCTTATGTGGCTCTTGCTGTAGAGGGCGTACCTGTCTCTGCTGAATACTGATTCTCAGTTTTAG
>NC_051414.1:32230190-32230382 GCF_015228065.2 Penaeus monodon
ACTCAACTATCACTCTCTCTCCCAAGTTGGGTGTACCTGCAGTTAAGAATAAACCGAGTGCTGGTTGTTTCGCGTCTGTGTTAAGTCGCTTTAACTTCGTATCCTCCGTTTAACAAGGAAACTTCAGATTAAAATCTTCAGAGTGTATAAAGTGACATAGATTTTTCTTATATAAATCTTGAGACATCTTCC
>NC_051414.1:32230456-32230922 GCF_015228065.2 Penaeus monodon
ACTTTGTCTGCTATAGAGTCTTAAAAATGGCATCATTATTTCGTTAACAATATCTCGAACACTATTTCATTTATTCATTTAGAAATGTGATGATCGCGGGGAGACGCAGAATCAGGGGAACGATGCCTTTATTCTGTTAATTTTCGGAGTAAATGAGTGTAATGCATAAGAAATAGACAATGCATACTGGATGAGTCTTTCTTTTGATTTTCTTATCTTTCTCATTTTGCAGCGAGAATCGAGTATATATTATTGCTACACTCGTCCATGAATAAATACTACGTGGATTTCTAAGACTCAGTAGCATTCGCAGAAATACAATCCACACAGGACGAAAAGTAGGGACACATCTTTGCAAATTGAAAGAGAAGTAATAGAATAATAATAATAAGAAGAAAGAAGCGAACATTGAAATCCATAATAATCTTGATCACTATTTACCTTGCTGAAAGATGGTCGTCAAAGA
>NC_051414.1:32230952-32231461 GCF_015228065.2 Penaeus monodon
GTGTGTGATATGTTGCTATACTCAACCTTAGGCTATATGTCCAATTTAGAGATTGCAAGTCCGGGGTACTGCATGTGCTTCGTCTTTCTCAGTGTAGAAGCTTTTGGAATTGCTCTTGATTGCATCTTTTTTAGGGGTGAACTCGATTGCCTACGTCCATTAATAGGTAACTCTTTTTTGCGATAGGTATTTAGGTGCATTCTGTATTATGCAACTTTCTTTTTTTCACATAATGTCTTGCTTTCATTTTTCTTCTGCCTTTTCCATGATTTATATTTGTCCGTTTTACAATGAATAATAAAAAAATGAATGCACAAAGTTCTCTTAATTTCGGATTAAAGTTTACTGCTGTAAAGTAATATAAACCATGGAAATATGTGTTCTTTTTTCAAAAATACTGGAAAAATATGTAAATGAACTTGCACAGACTGTGTATACTATTCATTTATTTCATTATATATCCATTTAACAATAAACAACTATCAAATACATCAATGACTCTTTTCAAC
>NC_051414.1:32231517-32232067 GCF_015228065.2 Penaeus monodon
ACACAGACAAGCTGCATGCATCTTTACACAAATATTAAGTTTACCTTCTGCTGTCTTCACGCCCACTCTTCTTCCTACTCCCACAGGTCTCGACCCAAGGCAACCCTGAACTGCGGATTCTGACAGATGCCATGGAGAAGATTCGATACGCTGGCAGCTGGGCCCCTGTCGAGCGTCTGTCTGTCCGTGGCTTGCTGCCCTCGACGGAGAACTACATGACCTATGAAGGCTCCCTAACACAGCCACCGTGCCATGAAACCGTAACCTGGGTTGTTCTCAATAAGCCGATATATATTACTAAACAACAGGTTCGTCAATTGTACACAGCAGGAGCGTCGGGGTAGTGAAATATGGGTTTTGTACCGTAGACTTTTGTGTTTATAACATTTGCTTGTATTGAGAGTCGGTTTTAGGGTTTTTACGTTTTGAACTTCGTATTTCCTTTGATTATTTCTTAGTCTTCTTACTCTTGTTTCTCTTATTTAATTTTTTTCATTCCTTTTCCTTTTCCTCTGTTTCCCGTCTTGAATTTCTTCCTACTCCTTCTTAT
>NC_051414.1:32233157-32233542 GCF_015228065.2 Penaeus monodon
CTATTCTCCCGCTCATTCTATCGAAGTAAGTAAATTACTTTCCCCATGTCATTTATATTATAGCATATTATCTACCTGAATCATGGCATCTAATGTAAAAGCGAAATCAGATTGATAAAGCCAAATTAAATGTCATTGCAAAGTTTCAACACATTCTGGATTCATAACAGAACTTCAAAAGGTCATGGAAAGTTTGTTAGCTTGGCATATTCTATCGTCCAATGATAACTTACTGTAGAATGATAAGATCATAAGAGTTCACGAGGATATTCCATTGTAAAGTAATATCTGAAATGTTTCTAATGTAAAAGAAAGCAAAATGGTGTCAGTTAAATCAAAGCAGAGATAAATGATGAAAAAATAAAATCTTTAATAAAGAGCAACT
>NC_051414.1:32233590-32233774 GCF_015228065.2 Penaeus monodon
TCTCAAAAAGTCATGTAATGAATAAAAGTAGCCTACACCTAGGACACGTACGCAGACATACACACACTCAGACCAGCACATACATCGCAGGCATGTGATACTAGTCGTTATCATTGGTGTAATGAGTCCATTACGTAATCTACCCTTTGTTCACTCTAATGCAGCCGTCTAGTCAAGGAAGGTC
>NC_051414.1:32234152-32234367 GCF_015228065.2 Penaeus monodon
ATAGTTACACGTCCTCCGGAAGCTGCACCAAGGCACCAAGGCATCTCCCAAGGCTAAGATGGTCAACAACTTCAGGCCAATACAGCAGATGTACCACCGGCCTCTTCGCACTAACATCGACTTCACGAATGGACGTCAACTCAACTGCCCGTCGATGGCAAGGCAGATGTACTATACTGGTGAGTTATGTGGGAAGGGGTGAAGGGGATGAGTTA
>NC_051414.1:32234418-32234483 GCF_015228065.2 Penaeus monodon
CTTAAGTTAAAGAATGTGTGTAAGGTGATTCACTGTAAAGGATTCTCAGTTTGGGATTATGTGTG
>NC_051414.1:32234827-32234955 GCF_015228065.2 Penaeus monodon
GTACGGAAGGCAGACCACTTTCCTGTCCATGGCGAGTCAGAAGTACTTTCCAGGAGAGTTATTGAGTGTGTAAAGTGTTTGGGTTTAAAGGATTTGGTATCTGGTTTTATGTATAGGGAGACCACGGT
>NC_051414.1:32235434-32236063 GCF_015228065.2 Penaeus monodon
AACAGGAAGCTCTAGCATAACAACATTACAAATTCAACAGACGAAAGAATTACAGCCAATATAGTACACCTGTTACACAAGCACTTTACATTTACTTCAGATTCCGATATAACACACACAAACAAAATCCTTAGCAAAAAGAAAAGAAGAGAAATCACCTTAAAAATCCCCACAAATAGGGCAAGAAATCCCCGAGAGAAATCACTCCCTGAAAAATTCCCGGAAACCACTGTTATTGGCATAAGAAGATAACGAAAGAGAGATGTCACTCCAGGTAGCCTCGAGCTCCGGTCGGAAAAGGTCACATAGGTGAAGCCGGGATAATGTGGAGTCACAAGGTCCTATCCACTTTAGGAAGAAGCCGGAGGAAGTGGAGTAACTTTTCCCATCCGAGGCTTCCCTTATTCCCAGAGTGACGGGGTAGGGTGGAGGGTGGGGGGGTAGGGTGGAAGGGGATAGGTTGGGAAGGGGTGGGAGGCTGGGTTGGGAGGAAGAGGGGGTAGGGCTGGGAGTTGGGAGGGTAGGGCGGAAGGTGGAGGGGTAAAGGGGTAAAGGGCAGGGGGCAAGAGAGTAAGGGAAAGTCAGTCGCTGTTCTTGAATAACTCTGGGATGAGGCCTACGACGGTAAG
>NC_051414.1:32236900-32237131 GCF_015228065.2 Penaeus monodon
GCAGTTTCGAGTGAGCAGATAAACGATCCACGTTCGCGAGGGAATTGTGCATTCCTTGCTTTTGTCACTTGCAGTAAGTCCTACAGATAAAAGTTATCCGGTTAATTGTCTCGAACGAGTTAATTGACTACCGCCACCTTCATGTTAACAACTCAATTACTGGCTTTGTAAATGTAGCGTTTAAGCCCTAAAATTCCTGCAAGCTCCCTAAAGCAACTACAGTCGTCAGAG
>NC_051414.1:32237230-32237682 GCF_015228065.2 Penaeus monodon
CATGATATATGATCGAGCATCCTTCATCTTATACGATTACATTAACCAAGTAAGGGAAATGAAATTACACTTCTCGTGTTTTGGGTAAGGATGAGTAACTAGCGACATTTTCCCTTTTTCGTATGTCGATAGGAAAGGTCAAAACTGAGTTTTTTTTCGATAATTTTTCTCTAATGACTAATTGACAACTGACACGTTGATGATGGTAATTACCTAAAACACATGCTATTCTTTGAGCTAATCATTAATAAAGCTTCCAAGTGCACCTTTGCCTTTGAAAAAAGTAACCGAATCTTGACTTCTGTTTATTTACTTGTTGATTTACGTGTTCCCGTCACGAAATCACATGTAAACATAACATCTACGTTCTTTCATTCATAAGAAATAGGAGAGATGAGACAGGGAGGGAGGGAGGGAGAAAAGACGGGAGTTGTGTTGGGGGTGAACGTTAT
>NC_051414.1:32238109-32238420 GCF_015228065.2 Penaeus monodon
CGATAAAAAATACTAAAAGCAAAAAGGGGAAAAAAGGAATACAAAAATACCTCTAGCCAGAGTTCCATCAGCTCCACCAGAATGCTAGGACACTATCCTTTCATCTATGTGAAATTGGCAGGACATCGGTGGTTCGGCCTTGTACACGGGGCTTTGGTTTTAAATGGATGAGATTACGCCCTCGTCCACCGGTTGAGACAAACTACACTTTGATGAAACCTTGTCACTCCGATTCTGGCAGATGTATGTGTGTCATGCCCGTTGCCAGCGCCCCCTCCCCCCCCCAAAAAAAAAAAAAGGAAAGTGGAAAA
>NC_051414.1:32238580-32238661 GCF_015228065.2 Penaeus monodon
CATAAAAAAAAAATTCGCTTATCTCCTTTGAATCTCTGAAATCTGTGGTGTTTAGTGCTCTTTACATTCTCTGAATCTCCG
>NC_051414.1:32238683-32238977 GCF_015228065.2 Penaeus monodon
GCGAAATGAGAAGCATTATACATACATATTTATGTAATGCTCTCGGACGTAGGGAATATTTAAGAAACTGTTGCCGGTGCTCCTTTTACCCGCATATAAATGAATGTAAATACGCGCACATGAACACTCTGGTACATATATAGTCTACACACAAACTGCGGGCCGCTGCTGTACATACATACATGCATAGAGGCGTACGGTAATAGTGTACGGGCAAGAATAAGAAAGAGAAGGTAAGGGAATGTGGTCGAGATAGTCGTCGTTCAGTTCTTCCGCTTTCTTTTCCTTCCCCTT
>NC_051414.1:32239546-32239702 GCF_015228065.2 Penaeus monodon
GCTGTGATTTAGTACCACCGTTGTATTCGGGACGAAACACTGCTGTTCTCACCCTGCATTGCGATAGGCAAGGCCGGAAGAGTATCCCGGTCTTTAGGGGAATCCCAAGATAGACAGTAGTGGTCTGACTATTTTTTTACTCAGTCTCCCCCCACC
>NC_051414.1:32239776-32239863 GCF_015228065.2 Penaeus monodon
TTAGAAAAAAATTTAATTATTAATTTGGCCATAATATCACATGCTCTGATTACCACCTTCCCCCACCGAGTTATAAATCATTTTGAT
>NC_051414.1:32240033-32241169 GCF_015228065.2 Penaeus monodon
AGGGGAAGAGTTGAAATGAAATTCAGTGTGGAGAGTGGAGAGAAGGAGGGGGTTAGGCAGGGGGAGAGAAAAGGAGGAAAAGGGGCGATGGAGAAGGCAGAGGATGATGAAGAGCTATAGTAAGATTCAATGTGGAGAGAAGGGAGGAAGAATGGGGAAGAAGGGCAGGGAAAAAGGAAGAAGATTGGAGTGGGGAGCAGGAAGGCAGGAAGATAACGTGGTAGCGAAGGAAGTAAGGGACGGGGATGAGTGAGGGAGGGTAATAGGAAGAAGAAAGGAGAGGGAGGTGAGTAGTAGGAACGAGTGAAGGAGGAAAAGGGGAAAGAGTGTTGTGATGTTTGTGGGGAATTTAGGGTGAGGGAAGAAGGTGGGATTTGGAGTAGACGAAAGAAATGAAATGATTAGGAGAAAAGAGGTAAAAGAGGCAGAAGGGAAAAGAAGAGAGGACTTATTAGAGAAGAATGAGGGGAGAGAATCTGGGAAGGAAGGATGAGAGGAGAAAAGTGGAGATGGAGGTGATTGAGAAGAGTGAGTGGAAAGAGAATATAAGTAGGAAGGAAGGGAAAGAGGATGGGAAGGGGAAGGGGAAGAGAATGGGAATGGAATGATCAGGATAGGAAGGAGAAGGAGGAGGAAGAAGGCGATGTGAATGAAAGCGTCGGGGAAGGAAATGGAATTGGAAGTTGAAAGATGAGGATGACAGAGGAGGAAGAAGAGGATAAAAAAGGGCTAAATGGAACTGAGTCTGAAGAGGAGGGAAAAGAAGAAGGAAGAATGGGAAGAAGGGGAGGGAGGAGAAAGCAGTGGAAGGGGACGACGGAGAAGTAGCGATGTAAGGGAAGGAGAAGAGTGAGGATTGGGAAACGTTGGATGAAATTGAACAACGAAGGAAAGAAAGATGGAATGAAGAAGGAGGAGGGGAAGATGATGGAGAGGATGAAGAAAATGCGAAAAGAAGGACAGAGAAAGAAGAAAAAGGAACCATAAAGAAGAAGAACGGAAGACGAAGGAAAAGGTACGAAAAGAACGAAGAAGAAAAAAGAAATGGGGGAAAAAAAAGAAAAAGAAAATACGAAGGAGATCGCAAGAACTGACTAAGTAGGTAAAGAAAATATCAATGGAACAGAATAAAGAAA
>NC_051414.1:32241247-32241350 GCF_015228065.2 Penaeus monodon
AATTATCCTTGAACTCTCTTGTCTGAAATGAAAATTGGGAACCTGGACATTCTTGACTGCGAATGGCGGCGGAGGCGGAGGTTGCGTATATGCAGGCTCTCTA
>NC_051414.1:32241850-32241962 GCF_015228065.2 Penaeus monodon
TTGTATGCCATACTAACAATAATCATAAAATTATTTTCATTATTCCAATCAGTATCATAATTCTTACATCACGAGATAAATCACCAAATCCCCCTCCCTATACTATACCATA
>NC_051414.1:32242001-32242186 GCF_015228065.2 Penaeus monodon
TCAGTAGCAACCAAAAGGATTTACGAGTAATACTGCGAAGTCAGGGATGTTCCTTGTGGCTCGATTCAGCAAAGGAATTCCCAAACAGATGATGAGACTTATGTAGAGAGAAAAAAAAGGAAAAATCAGAATGGAAGAAAGATTCCCTTGGCAAGACAATAAAGGAAAAGAAAGGATCAAATAAG
>NC_051414.1:32242310-32242620 GCF_015228065.2 Penaeus monodon
GATGTGTATACATGTGAAAATAACACAAGCATAAATACCTTCCCAAATCATCCATAATCTAAAATACTGACCAACTCTGATCAGAATGTCTATCACAATCTCCCAAACAAAAGGTCACATGTCTTCTATCTTCACGAAATTAATCGTTATTTTACCCACGTGGCATTTCTCTATCGGCGGTCAGTGGAGCTTTATCCGGAGACATCTTAAGCGATACAGTGAACTTGGGACGTTCGTAATTGATTTCTGAACAAAAATGAACTTTTGGTGGTGTTATTTTTAGCCTTTTTATCTGTCTTTCTAATTTACA
>NC_051414.1:32242643-32242720 GCF_015228065.2 Penaeus monodon
AATGGAGAGGGATAATTATGGTAATGTTCATTTTACTTATTATTAGGATTATTATGTTTTTTTTGTCATTATTTCTG
>NC_051414.1:32243009-32243075 GCF_015228065.2 Penaeus monodon
ATATCATAATTAATAATTATTAATATTTATAATTATATAGTAATTATTAATATATAACATTATATG
>NC_051414.1:32243152-32243547 GCF_015228065.2 Penaeus monodon
TGATATATAATACATATATGATAGTATTTAATTATTAAAGATAATATAAGATGTTATGATGATATTTATATATTTATAATATTATTTATGATAATAACTATAATTATAATAATAATATATAACAATAATAGTATTATTATTATTATATAATTTTTTTTATAATAATATAATATAATATAATAATCAAATCATATCATATAATATATTTTTTATTTTTATATTTTAAATGTCTTATATTATCATTTGTAATTATTCATTGATATTGTATTAGAATTATTATTATTATTTATATATGTATTATTATTATATTTATATTATCATCATATTTATGAGAAATTAATTCTATACAATTTTTCATTACGTTAATAAACAATCTTTTCGCATATGACATTAAA
>NC_051414.1:32243570-32243787 GCF_015228065.2 Penaeus monodon
AATTGGATTTATCTAAATGTAATTGTAAAACGACAATTGGGGAAATGTATTCATTAAAACCTTACCTGCTTTACTTTATTTTTTCGTTCTGTTCCGTTGAGGTTTAATATTGGCAAAGGACTCGCAATAACAAGACATGCATATTCACTGAGCACTTTTTTTATATATAAATTAAAAAAGGAAAACACTAAAAAACTTCTTCATTTTCAAGAGAAGT
>NC_051414.1:32243809-32244052 GCF_015228065.2 Penaeus monodon
TCGACCAATATCTGAAAAAAATAAACATTCCCTGCGTTTGTTTTTGCAATTGAAAATACTTGCATGAAATTCGCATGATTAAAGTTAAATATTTAGCATTTCCATTACAGCCAACTCGTCCATCCATTAATGCATAATATCTAAAACGGCACCAATAGGCTTACGACGTTGTTATACTTGGTTGAAAAATACGAAATGTAAAATGTGTTTATGACCAAAGAGGTATAAGTCTGGAATTTCATG
>NC_051414.1:32244428-32244494 GCF_015228065.2 Penaeus monodon
ATCACATTTTACTCCAACCAAAATATAACTCAACTAATGTCAACTATTATATATGAGCAGATGGAC
>NC_051414.1:32244536-32244649 GCF_015228065.2 Penaeus monodon
AGTAACTATATTTCTAATAACTTTTTTCTTTTCTCTTTCTTTCCAGCTAATACATGGAGGTAGTGATACTGGAAGAGATATTACCTACTCAACACTCGACTTTCAAAGGACAC
>NC_051414.1:32244695-32245148 GCF_015228065.2 Penaeus monodon
TGAAAATTATTCGATTGTGAATCCTCTTTGTCGCCATGGAAACAGTGCATAAAAATGGAAAGAATACACGAAAAAAAAGGCAGAAAACCGTAATGTTAAATAAACAACCACGATCTACAAAAGGTTATTGGATAATAAATCATATATACCCACACTGTCAAAAATTCACTGTTCAGAAAAATAAAAGACAAAAAAAGAGAAAAGAAAAATAGAAAAAGGAAAAGAACAGAAAAGTATGAACACTGAACAATGTTCTCGAGCGTCTCGGCGATATTTCATGATGAGAAAAATGTTAAAAGTTGTTCTTCCAACAAGCAATATCCTTTATGTAGAAAATTTCAAGGAAAGCTTCTCGGTTCTGATCTTAGGCAGAAAGGAATATGTTGTTAATGGTCTGGTATTTCTTGCGTTTTTAAGAGGAAGAAAAATCATATTAGGAAAGTTTTGAAAGTG
>NC_051414.1:32245513-32245602 GCF_015228065.2 Penaeus monodon
ATTAGTGAAGAAGAAAATTATTCTGAATAAAGTATACGCCAGTACAGGACTTAATTACCAATGGAGATCAACCCTGATTAATCCGTTCA
>NC_051414.1:32246846-32247011 GCF_015228065.2 Penaeus monodon
GGAACACGAGAAACACTATTAGGTAAGAAACACACGATTGGACAAACTTGCAACATAATGTTTTATAGCAACACTTTGCGGATGCTAATTATAATTACTGGATTTTTGCTCTTATTGTTATTGATTATGGTAATTGATTTGGTAATAGGCGTGGTAGAAATTCAA
>NC_051414.1:32247558-32247955 GCF_015228065.2 Penaeus monodon
CCTCGCTATAAATCAGAGCATTTTACTTAGAATATCAGACCATTAATACCATGTTCTTAGAATATAAGCTTCCAAATTTATTGCAGTCGCTTTGAAGTGAAAGCAAAACGAGTCAATAAAAAAAATAAAGAATAGAAATAATAGATCAGTGATAATCTAAATAAAACTATAAAAAACAACAAGATATATTTGTTATTTACACGGATCTCTTTGTTTCAGAGTTCCAATACGAAACACAAAGGACGCTTTTTCTGTGTCGATACATTATACCCCCCGTGAATCTGTTGATCTTAGGCATGTAACAATTGTCACTGTCATAGGTGTGTGTATATTTCTTTCATCCTTCATTTAAAGATCAATCATTTCTGTGTGAAAGGGAAGAGGGAGAGTATTATTA
>NC_051414.1:32247974-32248541 GCF_015228065.2 Penaeus monodon
ACCTCCCCCAGGAAAAAAAGGGAATAAAAAATAATAAATTAATGTCATTTTTTCGTACTTAATATCAGCTGATATCAAGAGATGAAGGATAATTCAGCGAATATTGTTTCTTTTTGTGTTTTGTTGTGACAACGAAAGCTGGACACATTTTAGACAATGAATATTAAAGATGAAGAAAAGCTTACACACGATACTGACTTTAAAGTGATCACGCTTATTACCTGAACAGTAAGAAATAACATCTTCAAATAAACCAATCTTTATGATAATGACGATGAGCAACAATAACTATAACAATACGTATTGTTAGCGAAAAAAACGTATTGTTAGAGCATACAGAAAATCTTCAATATTCCAGACTCTTAGGTTTGAAAACGAAAATAATAACAGAAATAAAAGCAGTGTTCTGCTGTGCTTCCTTTACAGAAACAAAGATGAGGAATCTCTCTCATCATCAGACACCGGGAAAGTTTTAGAGAAATAACTACTTGGAAATGTTTCTGAGTAATCTCCATTACCACATAACACACGAGGAAAGTTGAATGACGTCATTAAGGATTTTATAAG
>NC_051414.1:32248919-32249768 GCF_015228065.2 Penaeus monodon
TAATACACAATAATGATAAAAATATCTCATTACTTTTTGTAATGAGAGTTTAATACGTTTCCGTTTAACAGGTCCCCCATAAAAAAAATTTTTAAGCTGTTAAGACGCTCCAAGGTTTGTTTTACGCTTTTTAAAAGCATTATTTATCTATCTTTTTTCATTTTTAGATATATTTTAGTTCATACGGTAAAATTACTTTTAAATTTTCTGAGCCGAGTTTCAATTAAGTTAAATGGTGCAGAGATTACTAAATTTTTCTCTTTCCTCCCTCTTCAAATGATAAAATTGAAATGAAAAACTGTTAATAATGTGAGAATGAAGCATTGTTGTTGACAAAATATTACGAATTAATCTTTGTAAGTTGAAAAATGTTTTTTTGCTTAACTTTTCGTATATATTTCAGTTTGTTTTTTTTTTATTAACACCCTAAAGTGAGATCCTAATATTAAAAAAAATATAAAATTTTCCAAATTTTATAACTGTAATGATACTTTTATAACTATTG
Source organism: Penaeus monodon (assembly GCF_015228065.2). Taxonomy (NCBI): domain Eukaryota; kingdom Metazoa; phylum Arthropoda; class Malacostraca; order Decapoda; family Penaeidae; genus Penaeus; species Penaeus monodon. The sequence continues at coordinate 32,249,425 of NC_051414.1, forward strand.
TTAGTACTATAATCCTTTGATAAAAATTTGGTAGAAGAAATGAAAAATGTATGTTATTTAAAAAACATAATTTGACGAAAATGAAAAAAAAAAAACGAAGAATTATAAAAATAAAACAAAAAAAGACAAAGAAATCGATAACACAAAACAACAAAAAAAACAACAACAAAATCGATTAAAAAACAAAAAATAAAAAACTAATAGCAAAGCGCAATCACACTGACCGAAACAGGGAACGAAAACCCGGGCGAACGTGACGTGAACATAAATCAGAAATTTAATTACACCTAAAAGGGTTGCAATATTCTGTTGATCGCGCTGCGGCAGTGCACTCAAAGAATGCG
>NC_051414.1:32250265-32250411 GCF_015228065.2 Penaeus monodon
AAATACTGTCATTTTTACATTGTGATTCACCTTTTTTTTTTCTTTCCAATCACCAGTGTTGTAATTCTGCAATATTTTGAAATGTTCAATCTCAAGACGTCATTGTGCCCTTTTTTTGAGCGATGTAATTTTCTTTGCAGATGTAA
>NC_051414.1:32250503-32250844 GCF_015228065.2 Penaeus monodon
CGTCTCCAAAAAGTTCTAATTTTGCAGTAATCTTGCAAAGTTTTAAATTTGCATTGATACATATATTTTTTTATGTAAAAATTCATTGGATAAAAAATACCCAAAAAAATAATACAATGGATAAAATAAAAACAACAAAAACCCCAAAACGCAATGAACTCTTACTTTAAAATGTACAAAAACTCTTTTACTATTTATCCCGTGAAAAGTTCTGCTTTGAAGGCTCACTTGCCCGATTCCTCCGAGATAACGAAAACCAAAAAAAGGTCTTAGATTTCTTCGGTAATATCCCCTAGGTTCTGATAAAAGTTTTTTTTTTTGTGACGTTGTTTTTTCCCGTA
>NC_051414.1:32251357-32251732 GCF_015228065.2 Penaeus monodon
ACATACAACACCAAACGAATTTTAATAACCAAGCTAAAATCAGCCCTAAATACGCAATGCTTTACATTTACCGAACAAATGAGCATCGCGGCCACAACAGTAGTGCCTCACACGCTGAATTCCTAACCCGCGGTGCAAGAGTGCCAAATCCTCACAGAAATGGCATTTCTATTGATCTAAATGCACATGTTGACTTGCAATAAATTACTACATGCTTGCAAACCCGTGGCATTCAAATTGGATGTTTCAGAGCATGGGTTTGCAGTAGTGTGTTGGCGCGGGTGTGTGCTGTTATAGGAGTCTTTATTCCAACAGCTGGAAAACGAGAATTCTGCAATAGAATCACCATAGTGAAAAAACGATATCAAACCATTC
>NC_051414.1:32253323-32253509 GCF_015228065.2 Penaeus monodon
GAGAGAAGAAAAATTTCATTATGCTTCCACTAACGAATTTCAATAATCAAGCTAAAACCAGGCCTAAATACTAAATGCTTTGCGTGTTTACATCAAGCGAACAAATGAACATCGCGACCCACAGCAGTAATTCGTCCCTCACTGACAGTATAATTTGGGGTGCAAAGAGTACTGAATTCTCCCACG
>NC_051414.1:32253540-32254412 GCF_015228065.2 Penaeus monodon
AGATACAAGTGTTACATACTGATTGCCAATAAATCACTGGGTGCTTGTAAATCGTACGTTTGAACTATTTCCCGAGTTTGGGGGTCTTTTTTTATGATTTGAGGTTTCGGTGCTACGAAATTTCAGTGTTTCGAAATTTTTTTTTGTTTTCGTTGTTTCGAAATTTCGGTGTTTCCGAACTTCTGATGTTGTGGTTTGGTCCTCTGTTACAGTAGGTAAGCACTGTTTCCCGGGTTTCGGCACAGTAACAAAGCTAATGGTGTTTCACAGCATCTTTTTCTGTGTTTGCTAATCTTATTATGTGTATAATGCCAGGGACATGGGTTTACACTTTCTATATACATATAAATTGAGGTATAAGTGTGGTTATAACGTGTTTCTAGTTTTCTGTCTGTATGCAAGTAGACAAACGTTTTAAAGAGTCGTATCTTTGTGTCAAGTGTTACACTTGGGATTTTGATGTTTCATTTATACTTACATTTGTGATAAATTGCGTTATGTTTAAAATGAAATGGAGATTAATTAAAATTATGCTTTGAAGTAAACGATATTTGTTTTAGACGCATGAATGTCTCTTTTCTCTTTCTTTCATATCCTAACCTAAACAAATAATTTGATAATCTAAAAATAAACATTTGATGATTATATAAAATAATCAGGGTACGGATCATCTAGAAAAAACAAAGAACGTAATCCTAAAAGATTGCAAGATTTAGCTCACTGGTTGCAAATCCGAAAGAGCGCTTCAGCGTGTAGGTCGTTTTTGGGTTTTGATATTTAAGAATTTTATATTTTCAAGCTACGGTTTTCTTATGGCAATATTTCCAATAAAACTTTAAGACAATGCCCACCACATCATCACAAAACCATAT
>NC_051414.1:32254445-32256024 GCF_015228065.2 Penaeus monodon
CATCACTGGAAAAGATGGCAGCCAAAGATCGACTCAAAATTTAAAAAACAACAAAAGAAGACAACTAAAATAGCCTCTAATTTCAGATGATAATAAATTCCCCCCTTTATGAATATTCCCCATCGTGATTAACCCCCGCCATATGCATAGTGAAAAACGGTAATGGCATTGGGACCAAGGAAACAAAACCGTTTTCAATGGTGTTGTGGGGTTTTAGACTGAGGTATAAGAGAACATGATTAATACAGAGAACGAGAGGGACGGGCAAAACAGGCAGGGGTGTGTGGTGGGGGGAGGAGGGTGGAAGAGAGGGGGGAGGGAGGTATATATGAGAAGGAGCAGAAGACTGATTTTAAATATTAATACGAAAATATAGAGTAAAGAGATAGAGTGGGATTCAAATGCATGCAAAAAAAGAACGAAAATAACAGGGATAATGTGGAGTGAGAGAGAGAAGAGAGAGAGAGAGAGAGTGAGAAGAGAAGAGAAGAGAAGAGAGATAGAGAGAGAGAGAGAGAAGAGAAAGAATAAACAGAAAGAAAAAAGAGGAAACCAAGTTGACAGACAATATCGAAACAATAAATACATAAGACATACAAGCACAGAAAATAAGGACAGGAGAAAAACGAAAAGAGAGAAAAAGAGAGAGAGAGAGAGAGAAAAGAGAGAAGAGAGAGAGGAGAGGGGGGGGAACAGGGAGATGTGGGGCCAAACAGACTGATAAATGAAGATTCCAAAAAAAAAACAATAAGAGAGAATAAATAAACGCAGACAGACATAAAGAAAGAGAGAGGGGAGAGATTGGGGAAAAGGAAGGGATAAGGAAAAAGAGGGAAAGAAAGATACACGGATAAACCTACAGATTAAAAAAAGAAGAGGAAAAAAAGAGAGGAGAGATAAGAAGAAAGAATTAGAGTTAAACAGAAACCAATATACAAAGAAGAAAGAGAGAAGAGAGAGAGAGGCATGCAAAAATTTCAACTCACAAACACAGAAAAAATAAGCTGAAATACGAAAAATAGAGAGAAAGAATAAAACAAGACGGCAGACAGATGGCAAAAAAAAAGAAAAGACCAAACCCAACGCTGAGGAGGTCAGACAAACAAACAACAAAAAAAAAAGAAGACAAAGAGAAAAAAAAAGAGACAGAAAAAAACCCAAAAAACAAAGGATAAAAAACGAAAAATGCACCAAAAAGAGGGCAAGTGCGAGGCGGCGCAGGGAAACCAAATTCAAAGTAAAGGCCAAAAGCCCTCTCGAAATTATCCCTGCCGTCCTTATCCTCCAACACAAAAAACCACCTCAAAACCCAAAACGTGACCGGTGGCCGTATTTTGGCCCACAACAAATTTTCACTTCTCCTGAATGGGGGTGGGGGGGGGAGGGGGAAGGAAGGAGTAAAGGTTTTCACGCAATGTTTGCTCCTCTATTGGTGTGGGCCCCCCCCTTTAATCTATTATATTTATTTCTACATATTTTTATAACACACAATATATTTTCACACATATTAAACAAGCATTTACCATATCATTGCTCTAAATGAATTTTTTTACCACACTAGACATTAAACGTTTGTAAA
>NC_051414.1:32257891-32258148 GCF_015228065.2 Penaeus monodon
ACCAGGAAGGACGGTTTACTCGCATTGTGTTTTTTACTAAAGTATTTGGAATTTTAAATATATGATTTAATAATAAAAGCATCTGCAAGCTGTTTTGTAACCTTTTTTTTCTAACTTATCTCACAATACCCTGACGTTGTTGGCGTGTTATTAACAAAGATTTTCTAGTCACATTTACGTTTCCTTGTCTTGAGACACGAAAAGAAAACGGGGATGACATTCTTTCTCATCTAATTCCCTTATAAAATATTAGTCAG
>NC_051414.1:32258176-32258566 GCF_015228065.2 Penaeus monodon
CAGGCACTTTTTTTCTTCGCCTTGTTCACAACTAAACTATTAAAAGAAAAAAGAAATAAAAGAGATCTAGGTTACGTATCCCACAGGAAGTAATCCTGGGACTTCGGATTTCCCACAAAACCAACGATTCCACAAAGGCTTTACGGTTAACATATCAGTTACATAGAACAACAAACAACATGTGAAGCGCTAAAGGGCACGAGAGGCTGCCGGTCACAGCCAATATTTAAGTAAATAAAAAAAAAAAAAACTCTTCTATTTGTTTGTGTAAACGTTTATGGAAATATTTAATTGAGGAATTCATATCATAGATAATCTGTTTATCGGCGTACATAGTCATCTATCTGTTCATTTGTCTCTATCTTTCATTTGCTCTTATTTTCTTTCTTT
>NC_051414.1:32259479-32259876 GCF_015228065.2 Penaeus monodon
ACTGTGGTTGCTTTAAATTGTACTGAATCATTCATACGTCATTATTTACTCCCAATCGTAATCTCTTCGAAACAACAGTAATGTTCATCTGTATCTCTCCCTAAGAAACTCACCAGGACCACTTCATACACAACAAGAGTTCCACAAACGAAGTCTGCTTAGCCCCAAACTCACTGAAAAAAAAGAAATCGAACAAAGAAATTAGTAAATCAATAGATGAATAAATGATTAAATAACAATAGTCGGTAAACGAGAGATAAGTCACAGATGAAACTGAAACACTGCGCTCGAGGTGAGGTTTCCTCGGAGAAAACATTGATTTATACGTTAGTGTGAAAGAACTGAAAATAATTTTTATCCTTATCCATATCATGCATAGTGTGCTTACATTCTCAGT
>NC_051414.1:32261271-32261487 GCF_015228065.2 Penaeus monodon
TATGGAAAAAACAAATGGGTAACAAAGACTTGTGTATGAAGGTTTTTATATAAAGTCAGGGATATTGCTCTCGACACGCTAGTATTTCTCGCTCGGCACTGGCACTCTGATTTACACCACTGTTGATCTGTTTTTTTTCAGAACCATTTAACGAAAATGAACATTGAAAATGAAAGGCTTGACATGCGAACAAATTTGAAACAAAGAACAAACGCA
>NC_051414.1:32261684-32261771 GCF_015228065.2 Penaeus monodon
ACCCAAAAAAAAAAAAAAAAAAAAAAAACAAAAAAAAATTTTTTTAAAATTAAAAAAAAAAAAATTTTTAAAACCCCCCCCCCCCCC
>NC_051414.1:32261818-32262192 GCF_015228065.2 Penaeus monodon
ATCTTTTAAATTTATTCCAAAAAAAAAAAAAAAAAAAAAAAAAAAAAAAAAAAATTTTTAAAAAATTTTAAAAAAAAAAAATAAAAAAAAAATAAAAAAAAAAAAAAAAAAAAAAAAAACAAAAAGGGTTTAAAGTTAAAATTATTAAATAATTTTTAAAAAAAAAAAAAAAAAATAACCCCAAAAACAAAAAAAACCCCCCACCCAAAACCAAAAACCAGGGGGGGGGGGGGGGTTTAAAAAAGGGAAAAAATTTTTATTTAAAAAAAAAAAAAAAAAAAAACCCCCCCCCCCCCAAACCCCAAAAAAAAAAAAAAAAAAAAAAAAAAAAAAAAAAAAAAAAAAAAAAAAAAAAAAAAAAAAAAAAAATTATA
>NC_051414.1:32262221-32262304 GCF_015228065.2 Penaeus monodon
AAAAAAAAAAATTTTTGGGAAAAAAGGACAAATAAAATTTTTTTTTTTTTTTTAAAATTTTTTAAAAAAAAATTTTTTTTTTT
>NC_051414.1:32262610-32262682 GCF_015228065.2 Penaeus monodon
ACACCCCCCAAAAAAAAAAAAAATTTTTTTTTTAAAATTTTTTTAAAAAAATTTTTTAAAAAATTTTTTTTT
>NC_051414.1:32263574-32263825 GCF_015228065.2 Penaeus monodon
AAAAGTCAATATCTGTTACAATTATGAATTATGAAAAGCACAATGATACACAAAGACTTGTGTATGAAGGTTGTATATAAAGTCAGGGATATTGCTCTCGACACGCTAGTATTTCTCGCTCGGCACTGGCACTCTGATTTACACCACTGTTGATCTGTTTTTTTTTCAGAACCATTTAACGAAAATGAACACAGAAGAACGAATGTTTGTAGTAAATTGAAAATGAAAGGCTTGGCATGCGAACAAATTTG
>NC_051414.1:32264958-32265170 GCF_015228065.2 Penaeus monodon
CATGATGTAGTATGAGAAGACGAAGAAATTGAGGGACATCCCAACAGCCACAATAAACCTCCATTATTTCTTGATTCATCCCATAAGCGACGTGCCTCTCTCATCATGCAGGACCATATCATGCACATTCCATGAGGCAGTTAAGAAAATATCTTGTCTTTTTCTCTAAACTTTCATTGCAAGTTTTCATTAGCTGTAATTCAAGTCATTAA
>NC_051414.1:32265930-32266228 GCF_015228065.2 Penaeus monodon
AGCTACAAATGACAAAAAAAATAAAATGAAGGTCATAACATACTGTAAATATTATCCCTACTATTATTTACATTCCAATCATTACCATCAGTCGTGTCATTACCTTTTTTTTTTTTTTTTGAGAGAGAGTTTTGAGAGTGCTAATGACATGTTCTCTGATAACTTATTGACAAATCTATTGAGTGTTGGCACTTGACAGCAGGTGAGTTTTCTTGTCAAATATATCAAGCGGAAACTGGATTTCTCGATGAAACCAATACGTGTGGCGTTTATGCTTATTTTTCAACATTTCAGGAAT
>NC_051414.1:32266684-32266803 GCF_015228065.2 Penaeus monodon
GACAAAAGAGTTCATAGCTAAGAGACGCATAGTTTTCTTCATATAATAAATGTAATAATGATAACTATTATCGTCCGAAATACCTCTTTTATTTCGTTTTTCTTTCTTTCCCTATCTAT
>NC_051414.1:32266957-32267174 GCF_015228065.2 Penaeus monodon
TTGGCTGCGATGCCACTTAACAAGAGAAAGTCCGTTTGTTCACATCCCCTGAAATCTGTCCCTTTCTCCACTGGCCTTGTGTTAAAACTTGTGTCATTTCTTTTGCTCAGCAATTTTTTCCACGCTGACTTTCCACAATTTTTTTTTCCAATATATCGAGATATCTTTTTTTCTCTCTCATTTTTCTCTCATTTTTGGTTCTTTCTTGTTTTGTGAT
>NC_051414.1:32267555-32267946 GCF_015228065.2 Penaeus monodon
CGGAGGTTTATGTATGGCAAACCACTGTACTTCTGTATATCTATTTTTCACTGTATATCTGTCTGAAGGAGGGATTATCAGAGACTATAAATATAAGGAGCTGCAGAGTGATTTATTCAACTGTATCCAATAAAAAAAATGAAGTAATTTCTAAACTAAAGTGTATATCGTAACGAATGCGAAACGAGTGCTTCGGGCATGCAACATGATGAATATATATTTATATATTGTGACTTGTAATCAAATTTTTTGTCACGATTGAATAATATTCGTGAATAATTATGAAAATCAACCGTCAAGTGACATTAATGGGCACATGTGATGCATCTTTATATAATTAATATAATTGAGTAGAATTTGCCTCCTTATAACAGTAGAAACACCAGCAGGG
>NC_051414.1:32268005-32268108 GCF_015228065.2 Penaeus monodon
ACATTACGATTATTGTGTCATTCAATCATCAGTCTTGATTGTTATTCTTTTCTGATTCACCGTTTTATTTTCTTTGCTCCTTTAAAAATCGTCGCTTTATCTC
>NC_051414.1:32268135-32269883 GCF_015228065.2 Penaeus monodon
GCCAACCGCTGGAAGCCCCGGCACTCCCTCTTCTGTTGCAGGTTTCTTCCTTCTTCCTGCTCGCGCGCCTTCGGGAGGAGGTCCCGCCTGCCTCTGGGAGCCGCTCCTTTTAGGCGTTGCATGCAAGAAAGCCACGCGAGATTGCAACGGCGAGCCCTAGCGAGTGATTGCACAGGACGCTCTTGCTTGGCGTGAGAGGCACGTCTCCCATGCGATGAATCAGGAGGTAATGGGGGAGGATTAGCGGTTTTCTGGCGCTCTTCCTCCTTCATCTTCCTTTTCTTCTTCTTCTTCTTCTGTTTCTTCTTCTATTTTTAAAGATATTTCCCTCTTTTCATACTATCTTATCGTCTGATTTTTCTAGTTTTCGTCTGATTTTATTTCCTTATTGACAAATGTCTTCATCTTCTATTTCATTTCCATTCTTTTTCCTTTTCTTCTTCTTCTGTTCTTTCGCTTCCTTCTGTTATCACCCATTCTTTTCTTTATTCCTTATACGTCGGATGACTTTTTGCTTATGTGACCATCTTGTAAAATGGCCATTGGCTTGTTGCGTTGAGAATCTGGAATGACAAGGTATTTTTATTTCTGCTTCGAGAGATGTGCCGCTAAAAGCAGGGTTTCATGTTTCATTCGATATATTGGAAAGCTTAATGGAAAGATAGCAATAATTATAGATGCAAGATGTGCAATATCTGTCAATTGATAGTGTTACGCCATGTATGATGCATTGTAAAAGGAGGGTTTATGCAAAATCTTGAATAATCGTATGTTTCACCAACGCATTTATTTATTTTTTCTTCGAAGTTGATTGGCACTATGGCACTATCCCTCACCCTGTGCTACTATCGATGCCTTTCTAGAAATAGCCCCAATGCTTCTGTAGACAACCCTACTGTATCAGACTGCGACATTTTTTTCTCTCTCTCTTTTTCACGAACCGTCTCTCCCAAAGTGGTTCTGTATTTTCTTTTGAGGTTGTGCAAGGGCCTGGGAGAGCCGTGCAGATGGACTCTCTCAAATCCGAGTGCTGTGCAGGGCTTCATAATTCAACAGCTAACTGGGGTACATTCGTTCTCGTAGAATATTGGGGAAAGTTTAATCCATGAGGTTTTGGGATTTCTGGAATGATCACGGGAGTGAGATTCTCCGTTGGTTTGAATGTTATGATTAGCATTACTGTTGCCATTGCCTAGTTTTGTTATTGCATTTTTATTTTTGTTATCTTTATGTTGAAGTAACAATAGAAATACCACTAATTCTACTATTTCTTTATATAGTTATTGCTTCTATTATCACTAGCAACACCATTGTTATCATTACTGTCTTTAATACAATTAGTAGCACTTGAAGCATTACTAAGTGTTATAACATCATCATCGTAAATGTCACTTTTCAGCATCTAACGCATTTACCATGATCAACGATGAACCTAATACTGCGAACACAATTGCCATAATCATCCGCATCTCCCAAACTCACCTTATCCATGACTTGCAATCCTCATAAAACAGGAAAAGTATATCTCTTTCCTTGTTAAAATGACAAATATAGCAACTCAAGAACAGCACGCATTCAGATCTGTACTATGATATATAGCGTTGATGCAGTGCGTGCATTTGTCACTGTTGCTAAAATCATGATTTGTTGTGTTTTACTTCTTTATGTTTCTCTTTCTCTCACGCACACACTCCCATAAAAAAATCGTGTTGAACTTCCAAAGAATAAAGAAAGGAAAATAGAAAAAA
>NC_051414.1:32270433-32270750 GCF_015228065.2 Penaeus monodon
TTATCTATGATATGAATTTCCTCAATTAATATATTTCCATAAACGTTTACACAACAAATAGAAGAGGTTTTTTTTTTTTTTCATTTACTTAAATATTGGCTGTGACCGGCAGCCTCTCGTGCCCTTTAGCGCTTCACATGTTGTTTGTTGTTCTATGTAACTGATATGTTAACCGTAAAGCCTTTGTGGAATCGTTGGTTTTGTGGGAAATCCGAAGTGCAGGATTACTTCCTGTGGGATACGTAACCTAGATCTCTTTTATTTCTTTTTTCTTTTAATAGTTTAGTTGTGAACAAGGCGAAGAAAAAAAGTGCCTG
>NC_051414.1:32270778-32271037 GCF_015228065.2 Penaeus monodon
CTGACTAATATTTTATAAGGGAATTAGATGAGAAAGAATGTCATCCCCGTTTTCTTTTCGTGTCTCAAGACAAGGAAACGTAAATGTGACTAGAAAATCTTTGTTAATAACACGCCAACAACGTCAGGGTATTGTGAGATAAGTTAGAAAAAAAAGGTTACAAAACAGCTTGCAGATGCTTTTATTATTAAATCATATATTTAAAATTCCAAATACTTTAGTAAAAAACACAATGCGTATAAACCGTCCTTCCTGGTCA
>NC_051414.1:32273109-32273692 GCF_015228065.2 Penaeus monodon
GCTGGGTCACACACACACATAGAGGAGCAACACATTGCGTGAAAACCTTTACTCCTTCCTTCCCCCTCCCCTACCCCACCCTCCATTCAGGAGAAGTGAAAATTTGTCTGTGGGCCAAAATACGGCCACCTGGTCACGCTTGGTTCTTGAGGTGGAGTTGTTTGTGTTGGAGGATAACGGACGGCAGCGCACTAATCTTTCGAGAGTCTTTATGGCCTCTTACTTTGATATTTGGCTTCCGTGCGCCGCCTCGCACTTGCTCTCTCTTTCTGGTGCATTCTCGCTTCTTTTATCCTTCCCTGTTTGTGTGTCTTTATCTCTGTCTCTTTATTTTCTCGATCTTTGTCTTCCTCTCTTTCTCTTTCTGTTTGTTTGTTTGTCTGACTCTCGCTCAGTCTGTTGGTATCGGTCTTTCTCTTTTTATTTGCCTATCTGTCTGCCTGTCTCTGTTTCTATCTCTTTCTCTCTATTCTTTCGTATTTCAGCTTATTTTTTCTGTGTTTGTGAGTTGTATTTTTGCATGCCTCTCTCTCTCTCTCTCTCTTTCTCTTTGTATGTTGGTTTCTGTTTATACCTCTATATA
>NC_051414.1:32273738-32273918 GCF_015228065.2 Penaeus monodon
AATCTGTAGGTTTATCCGTGTATCTTTCCTTTCCCTCTTTTTTCCTTATCTCCTTCCTTCTCTCCATCTCTACCCTCTCTCTTTCTTTATGTCTGTCTGCGTTTATTTATTCTCTCTTTATTTGTTTCTTTGAATCTTCATTTATCAGTCTGTTTGCCCCACATCTCCCTGTTTCCCCCC
>NC_051414.1:32273970-32274085 GCF_015228065.2 Penaeus monodon
AGTTCGTTTTCTCCTGTCCTTATCTTTCTGTGCTTGTATGTCTCTATGTATTTATTGTTTCGATATCTGTCTGTCACATTCTTGCTGTCTTCCTCTCATTTTCTTTCTGTTTTTT
>NC_051414.1:32274125-32274251 GCF_015228065.2 Penaeus monodon
ACTCCACATTATCCCTGTTTATCTTCGTTCTTCTTTTGCATGCATTTGATTCCCCACTCTATCTCTTTACTTCTATATTTTCGTATTAATATTTATCAGTCTTCTTGCTTCCTTTCTCATTATATA
>NC_051414.1:32274283-32274805 GCF_015228065.2 Penaeus monodon
CCACACACACACACTGCCTGATTTGCCCGTCCCTCTCGTTCTCTGTTTTAATCATGTTCTCTTATACTCAGTCTAAAACACACAACACCCATTGAAAACGTGTCCTTGGTGCCAATGCCATTACCGTTTGTTCCTATGCCATATGGCTGGGGTTAATCACGATGGGGAATATTCATCAGGGGGAATATTATCATCTGAAACGTAGAGGCTATTTTAGTGTCTATCTTTCTGTTTGTTTGTGACGTTTGAGTTGATCTTTGGCTGCCATCTTTTCCAGTGATGTTTTTTTTTCTCGTTTGGTTGTTGTTTTTTTATATGGTTTTGTGATTGATGTGGTGGGCATTTGTCTAAAGTCTTATTGGAAATATTGCCATAAGACACCGTAGCTTGAAAATATAAAATTCTTAAATATCGAAGCCAAACGACTACACGCTGAGCGCTCTTTCTGATTTGCAACAGTGAGCTAAATCTTGCAATCTTTTAGGATTACGTTCTTTGTTTTTTCTAGATGATCCGTATCTG
>NC_051414.1:32274857-32275456 GCF_015228065.2 Penaeus monodon
TGTTTAGGTTAGGATATGAAAGAAAGAGAAAAGAGACATTCATGCGTCTAAAACAAATATCGATTACTTCAAGAGCATAATTTTAAATTAATCTCCATTTCATTTGTTAACATAACGCAATTTATCACAAATGTAAGTATAAATGAAACATCAAAATGCAGTAACACTTTGACACAAAGATACGACTCTTTAAAACGTTTGTCTACTTGCATACAGACAGAAAACTAGAAACACGTATAACCACACTTATACCTCAATTTATATGTATATAGAAAGTGTAAACACATGTCCCTGGCACTTATACACATAATAAGATTAGCAAACACAGAATAAGATGCGTGAACACCATTAGCTTTGTTACTGTGCCGTAACCGAAACAGTGCTTACCTACTGTAACAGCGACAAACCACAACATCAGAAGTTCGAAACACCGAAATTTCGAAACAACGAAACACAAAAAAGTTCGAAACACTGAAATTTCGTAGCACCGAAACCTCAAATCATAAAAAAAAGACTCCCAAACTCGGGAAATAGTTCAAACGTACGATTTTACAAGCACCCAGTGATTTATTGGCAATCAGTATGTAACACTTGTATCT
>NC_051414.1:32275483-32275684 GCF_015228065.2 Penaeus monodon
CGTGAGAATTCAGTACTCTTTTGCACTCCACATTATACTGTCAGTGAGTGACGAATTACTGCTGTGGTCGCGATGTTCATTTGTTCGCTTGATGTAAACACGCAAAGCATTTAGTATTTAGGCCTGGTTTTAGCTTGATTATTGAAATTCGTTAGTGGAAGCATAATGAGATTTTTCTTCTCTCTTTGGTTCGCGTGTGAT
>NC_051414.1:32275766-32275838 GCF_015228065.2 Penaeus monodon
TATACCAGACTTGATTACCCATCTATTTGCTGCCCCCCCCCCCCCCCACCTCTCTCTTTCTATCTTCCCATT
>NC_051414.1:32275975-32276143 GCF_015228065.2 Penaeus monodon
TTCCCCCTCTCCTCTCCTTTACCAACCGAACCACGGGCGTAGTACCTCGGCGATTATCCTCAATGAAACCTTTGGTTTTATATCAAATGTTAGGGATTAATTGCCAGCTGAATATTCATAAAAAGAGGGGAAAGGGTATTATCCTCTGAAACACAAAGGTCATTTCTC
>NC_051414.1:32276674-32277067 GCF_015228065.2 Penaeus monodon
ATAATAGATAGATATAGTTATAAAATGTGAAACTGTATACCCGTGTGTGACGAGCGTGAATGTTTGATATCGTTTTCACTATGGTGATTATGCGATCTCGTTCCAGCTGTGATAAGACTCCTAAGCACACCCCGCCAACACACTACTGCAAACCCATGCTCGAAACATCCAATTTGAATGCCACGGGTTTGCAAGCATGTAGTAATTTATTGCAAGTCAACATGTGCATTTAGATCAATAGAAATGCCATTTCTGTGAGGATTTGGCACTCTTGCACCGCGGGTTAGGAATTCAGCGTGTGAGGCACTACTGTTGTGGCCGCGATGCTCATTTGTTCGGTAAATGTAAAGCATTGCGTATTTAGGGCTGATTTTAGCTTGGTTATTAAAATTC
>NC_051414.1:32277630-32277821 GCF_015228065.2 Penaeus monodon
GAAAACGAACCGCTCATCAGAAAAGAAAACTTTTATCAGAACCTACGGTATATTTACCGAAGCAATCTAAGACCATTTTCTTGGCTTTCGTTATCTCGGAGTGAATCGGGCAAGTGAGCCTTCAAAGCAGAACTTTCTCACGGTGATAAATAGTAAAAGAGTTTTTGTACATTTGTAAAGTAAGAGATTCA
>NC_051414.1:32277850-32277982 GCF_015228065.2 Penaeus monodon
ATGCCTTATCCTATTGTATTTAATTGTTTGGGTATTTGTTTATCCAATGATTATATGTACATAGAAAATATATGTATCAATGCATAATTGCACATTGCAAGATTTACTGCAGAATTAGAACGTTTGAGATCG
>NC_051414.1:32278023-32278239 GCF_015228065.2 Penaeus monodon
TACTACATTTAATTTGTCATTTTCTATTGTTTTTATTTATCTATATGTTTAATGCTTGATTTCTTACATCTGCAAAGAAAACTATCATCGCTCAAACAAAGGCACAATGCTACGTTCTTGAGGATTGAACATTGCAAGACATATTGCAGAATTACAACACTGGTGATTGAAGAAGAAAAAAAAGGTGAATCACAATGTTAATAATGACAGTATTTT
>NC_051414.1:32278571-32278793 GCF_015228065.2 Penaeus monodon
GAAGATAAATAAGACAAATAAGAAGAAATACTGCATTCCTTTGAGTGCACTCGTCCTGCAGCGTCGACTCAACATGAAATATTGCAACCCTTTTACGGTGTAATTAAATCTTCTGATTTATAGCTTCACGTCACGTTCTGCTCCGGTTTCGCTTCCTGTTGATCGGTCAGTGTGATTGCGTCATTGCTATTAGTTTTTTATTTCTTGTTAATTTAATCGATA
>NC_051414.1:32278882-32279532 GCF_015228065.2 Penaeus monodon
CATTTTCGTCTAAATTATTGTTATTTAAATATACATTATCATTATTCATTTTCATTCTACCAAATTATTATCAAAGGATTTACTAGTACTAACAATAGTTATAAAAGTATCATTACAGTTATCAGCATTGGCAATGTTAATATTTTCTTTATATATTAGGATCTACATCTTTATGACTGTTAATAAAAAAAAAATACACAACTGAAATATATACGAAATAGTTAAGCAAAAATACATTTTCCAACTTACAAAGATTAATGCTCGTAATATTTTGTCAACAACAATGCTTCTATTCTCATCATTATTAACAGTTGTGCATTTCAATTTTTATCATTTGTAATGAGGCAGGGAAAGAGTAAATTCATGTAATCTCTGCACCATTTTAACTCTAATTGAAACTCGGCTCAGAAAATTTAATTGTAATTGTACCGTATGTAACTAAAACTATATCTAAAAATGTAAAATAGATAGATAAATAATGTCTTGAGCAGTCGTAAAACAAACCTTGAGAGCGTCGTTATGATCAGCATCTAAGACTATTTTTTATTATTGGGAGGACCTGTTAATCGGAAACGTAGTTAATACTCTCATTACAATAGTAATGAGAGTATTTTTTCATCATTATTAGTGCTATTATAATGATAACTATG
>NC_051414.1:32279952-32280133 GCF_015228065.2 Penaeus monodon
TAAAAAAATAAAATAAAAAAGGAAAAAAACAAGATATGAATAAATAAATAAAGGATAAAGATTAAGGAAGAAATTATCTATAATAAGAATAATTAAAGAATCAAAAAAGAAATAATAATTGAGTATATAATAAACCTTCTCTATTCTAATTAATGTTTATAATATACATTTTTTTTTTTTT
>NC_051414.1:32280618-32280824 GCF_015228065.2 Penaeus monodon
CGAACGAGGTCAGCCGATATCCTGCCCTTTAACTTGGCTTAAAGGGTCATCCAGGGTCAGGGCGCGACCGGAAGCCCTTCTTCGTTAACGGAGATCGATCGGCGAAGGACGCGGATTGTTATTGTTTTCCCTTATTTGATTTTTCCCTTTTCGTTTTTCTGTCTCTTTTTGTATGTACTGTTTTTCGAAAGGTGTGTGTGTGTGTA
>NC_051414.1:32281007-32281142 GCF_015228065.2 Penaeus monodon
AGATATATATGATTATTAATTAAAGATACTTAATTTCGGGTCAAATTATTGTTACAAATAAAGTTGATATCAGTTCACTGTCATTACAACACGATTTTAAACGCTTTATATTTTTACTTCTGTGTTCACTTACAT
>NC_051414.1:32281177-32281284 GCF_015228065.2 Penaeus monodon
CACTTTAATATTTGGTAAAAAGTGGTTGTGGAAGTGATGTTTATGGCTACTTTACCGCGCTGTATATCTTAACGGGTTATTTCGATGCATACTCTTTGGGAATTTGT
>NC_051414.1:32281653-32281888 GCF_015228065.2 Penaeus monodon
ATATCGTCTGTTGAATATATGATGAATATGCTGCATGTTTCATCGCGCCTTTGAGTGCAGTAGACCACCTTCCATTATATAATGTGGCAGCATGTAAGTAAGGATTATCTCGTTTTCATTATTAATTTCATGATGCTGGGCACACTTCCTCTTGTATTCAATATTAATTAAAGCTCTCCTTGTCTCTCCATCCCTTAATGATATGAAAGCAAGTTTTTGGCCTCAAGCCTTTGTG
>NC_051414.1:32282418-32282606 GCF_015228065.2 Penaeus monodon
GTACGTGAAAGTTCAATATACAATAAAAAGAACGTTCCTTTTCAAATCCCTATCTTAGCATCATTCATTGTCTCATCTGAAGGGTAATATTATTATACTCTTTTGCTGATATTTCAATGTTATGATTTTCTTTTCTCGTCACCCCTTCTTTCGTTCTCTAAAGCCATATAACATATATATTTATGCCA
>NC_051414.1:32282732-32283474 GCF_015228065.2 Penaeus monodon
TTTTTCTAATTCCAAGTTATCATTGACGTTGATATAATAATTAAAAGCACTATGATCATTACCGAACCTTTAGTTATCACTATCATTATTTGTATTACTGTACTTAATATTATTTTAGGAAATATTTCGATATACTTTTTATACTTCATCACATACAGCATGGTGTGTTCAGAGACCCTTATTAAAGAGTTTGACATTTATTTTTCATAACACGAAATTATGCTGATGAGCAAAGCATGCATGCAGGTATCCATAATTGTTTTGAAGGCATGAACGTTCACGATATACTGATTGACATATACGTAAAATTTGCTCAAAATTTCGTAAACGGACACACAGGGTATGTACACAAACACACAATTACATTATAAGTATACACCCTTATAATATACACAAATTATATGAGAAGTGATATACACACATGCAATAAGATACAGATAAGGTACACTATATATCTATCCTACCTTCCCTGCGTTTCACTATCACCTCAGACAAGGTACACTATCAATCCACCCTTTCCTCCTTTCCATTATCAATTCCCCTTCCCACTTCATCCCCAATAGCCTCTCACTTATCCCCCCCATAACCTCCTCCTTCCCCAACTTCTCTCTTCATTTCCTGTTTCATGAAGCATTTCCTTACTGCTTCGTTATGATCAAGCAGAGCTGTCCAACAGCAGCTTGCCGTGGTCTCAGCAGGCAGGAGGGTTTGGCAGACTCATTTGGCAGGTACTTCGATAGCC
>NC_051414.1:32287322-32288060 GCF_015228065.2 Penaeus monodon
CACTAACATTGAAACCTTTGGTAATATGGGCTATTTTTTACAATAGTAATAATTTAGGTCGATACTAGTGCTGACTGTAATTATGCTGATTTCAGTCTTTTGAAGACAAGGATTATGAGTAATTATACTGTGGCCAATACTAAGAATGTATTTGATATTCATAAAGTGAAGTTGCCAATTCAATAACTAAGGATATTTTAATCATGAAAGAAAGAAAGAAAAAAATATTATCGTTATTTTACTTTCTAGACTTCACACGCACGTACGATTTCTTGATTTTTTTTTTTGTCAATTACGTCGTTATACCATTAATATTTTTCCCCCAAAGTTATTCGTTATGATTCTCATTACCGAAGCATTAATAATTCTTCCTAATGATCCAGTTCATGGCAGTACCGTCATGATATAATGAATTCCATAATATCCACCATTATTTTTGTCACTTTCATTACCTCTCCAATTTATCGCCGATATTAACATCTTAATTACGTATATAATATCAATCTCATTATCCGCGCTCATGACGTGACTCTAAAATACGTATGCCTGGCTGACGTCACAGCCAATAAATCGCATGAATGAGTCACGATATAACGGTAAGGTTTTCTAGAAGGAGAAATAAGGCACGATTAGAAGACTGCTATGGGAAAGGGTGTGTTGACATTCTCTTTGCTTTTTCACGTCGTTCTTTGAATTTCATTATCCTCTGCTTTTCGTGTTTTGTTTTTTTGCGTCTGG
>NC_051414.1:32288256-32288570 GCF_015228065.2 Penaeus monodon
AGGCTCATCTAAAAATAGCCAAAATAAGGCTCTGACTGACTAACTAATATGGAAATATGACGAGAGAGAAATCCACACATAAACAAAAGAGATAGAAAGAACAGAATATACATAGCCAAGGGCCTGTAGTCTGACCTTGGGAGAACCTGAAATATTTACAGTGGCGGAAAGAAACTTACGTAAAAGTATCTGAGACGAGAAGGTTAACCATCAACATTTTATACGGTCGAAGCATCTTATGTTTTACTTCAAGATTCAGGCTTTCCTCCCGGCGAAACGGAAGGTGGTTTTAGCAGTGGGGTAGGGTAAAGAAG
>NC_051414.1:32289055-32289151 GCF_015228065.2 Penaeus monodon
GCGAAAGGACAGTTGTATTTTTTTCGGATAATAGATCGGCAGGTTTAAGAATCGTGTATCATCATGAAAACTTGTACAAATGTATTTCACCTAAAA
>NC_051414.1:32289391-32289845 GCF_015228065.2 Penaeus monodon
AACATCTCCCCCCCCACACACACACACCCGTGTGATCGAAGCTTCGAAACACTTCAGTCCGATTTGTGTTAACGGATTATCAAGGCAGTATTCGGAACACGTTTCGAAAGGACTTTGGAATTTGGTTGTACATCTGTGTATGATTCGTTGTTTCAACTAGTTTCGAACAATTTCACGAAACAGCGTAGAACAACGGCACGGCATAATCATATTTAGAGAAGAATTGGGAGAGAGTATGGTGTTACAGTGTGATTATTAATTCGGGATGATATTAAGGTAGGTGGAGAAATGACTTTGCTTAGGTCGGGTGATTACGCTGTCACGAGAAAGAATGAATTTACCGAAGCAACACGAACTTACATAGATTATGAATAATGCGAGTTGTTGGGAAACTACTTTAATCCTACCTCCCCATACCCAACTCACTCCCCTATACCCCCTCTATATATCCCCA
>NC_051414.1:32289917-32290226 GCF_015228065.2 Penaeus monodon
TATACCACCCATCCCCTACCCCATACTACCCACCATCCATGCTTATCCATTCCCTTCCCACCCCCTTATTCATACACTCCCTTATACATCCTCCTATCCCACCTGCCTCCATCTATACCCCCTCTTTGTCCATACCCCCCTCCCCCTATCCCTATCCCATCCACCCACCTCAGCCATAAGCCCTCTCTCCACTAAACAGAGTACTTGCTGTTACAATAATCCTCTTTGCCAGTACGCGATGCTTCATCTTTTTTAAGTATGTAAAGGACGGGATTAAGTGACAATATAGCTTGTCCTCTGCATTTTGGG
>NC_051414.1:32290386-32290479 GCF_015228065.2 Penaeus monodon
GGTGAAAAACAAAAGGAAAGAGGAGAGAAATCGCGGACAAAGAAACGAAAGACAAGTATGAGAGTTGGTGACACACAAAGAAAACAAATGGAC
>NC_051414.1:32290646-32290718 GCF_015228065.2 Penaeus monodon
GGGAAAGAAATTAACCTAGAGAAAGCAGAAATTACAATCTGTTAATCAGAATAGTAATAAAGAATATGAGAC
>NC_051414.1:32290760-32290939 GCF_015228065.2 Penaeus monodon
CCCCCTTCCCCCCCTCTCCTCCCTGCCCCTCCTCACGCACACACAGGAACACAAATCAATATTGCAAACCAACAAAGGTCAATTTAGCATAAGTTTAAAGTCGGACAGAAGGAAAGCCAGATGTCAAACTAGGATGATGTGCCGAAAGTGGAGAAACGACTTGTGACGCATAGTGACGA
>NC_051414.1:32291569-32291774 GCF_015228065.2 Penaeus monodon
CAGTCAATGCGCCTGCCTTTCAACCTGAGCAGAAAGCATGGTCGGAGACAAAGGAAGCAAGGGATGAGTAACCGTAAGGGGGGGGGGAGGTATGTCGGTGTGTGTATTGGGGGGGGGGGTTGCACCTCGGCAGGATGTCTGAGAACTGACGGATGTATTAGTGACGATGACGTGGCCAGAGGCTGCTTTATTCGGGTGCTCAGAA
>NC_051414.1:32293423-32293676 GCF_015228065.2 Penaeus monodon
GTCCGAGAGACACTCCTATTGATTAAGACTTTCCTTGGAGATGAATTCCGTCGCCGACAATAAACATAAAAAATAAGCCTCCAAACTTTACCGTGGAGCAGACAAGTTAACAGAGGGCAACTTATTCAAAGTTTTAAGTTTTCATTGCTAAAAGACGAAATTGGAGCTCGAGTAGGAAAGTTATAATGGGCATGGCGACACAACTATGGCATGATTTCCAGTCACTACATTAACACTGCGTTTTTGCTTTTTT
>NC_051414.1:32293780-32293856 GCF_015228065.2 Penaeus monodon
ATTTCTATAGGTCTCTTAGGATTGACTCTCTTTCCAGTTTTGTCCGACTCTGAGTGAGTCAGAAGCGTAAGTTTGT
>NC_051414.1:32294830-32294915 GCF_015228065.2 Penaeus monodon
CGTAGATCTAACATAGTGAAATATAAAGTAAGGAGATTTTGAAATTTCTAACATTTTCTTTAAACGCGATACCCCCCCCCCCCCC
>NC_051414.1:32294957-32295349 GCF_015228065.2 Penaeus monodon
CATTCACCAGAATCTTTTCATAAAATCTACCTTTCCATTTTTCTTGCCATTTCATCTCTTTTATTCGCAGATGACCTATGACTACGAGTCGATGAGTGAAATGTCTTTTTTAAATATCCCTTGATAACTGCGTTCGTTCCTCGGTCTGTCTGGCGGTGACGAGTATATTAGGAAGTTGATTTTTAAAAACTTTCCTGCAGACTTTGCAAAATGTCGCCGGTATTTCATTGTTGATGAGAAGAAAATTCGAAGAAAGAATATGATATGATTATATGATTCATAGTAGGTAATCTTTTATGTTAAATTTCGAACAGATTTTGCTGTTTTGTACAAAATTTCTTGGGGGGGGGGGGTAATTGCATATGTTAAATCATTTTGGCATAAGAAGCACA
>NC_051414.1:32295625-32296385 GCF_015228065.2 Penaeus monodon
GTAAAAAAAAAAAATTTATGATATGAAAATCAACTTATAAAACAGAAAAAATACACCAAAACTCTATTTATTCAATAGCTCCAGCATTCTTCCACTAAATCTCCCTCAACTCTTTGCTTTGCTTCATGTTGCAAATTTTTCGTCCCCTGAGCTCCTTTCTCCCCTCTATTTTCAACCAAAAGCTGTGTAGGAGTTGAATCACTTTACTCTTAAAACATTCAGACACTGCACTTTCTGGTTCTCTCGGAATTCTTCTTTTTAAAAGGGTAAGGGTACGGGATTTCGGAGTCTGTGTTACTATGGGTGATAATATTGTATTTATAAAGACTGTTATATATGTACCTGTGTTTGCGTTGTACATGAGCATCAGACTTACTTTTTCTATGGATTTTTTTTATTGTTTATGTTCATCTTCGCTTTTCTTTTGCCTTCCATTTTTGTACCTAATTCCTTTCAAATCCAACAGCCATTTACGCCATGAATGCAAAGAGGCAAAGAAAACGGGCAGCCTAGAAACCCTTCACTCACACCATATATCCAAGCGAGGATATTCTAGGTGGCTGGAGAAGTTTTCATTCCCAGGGGAAACTGCGCGAAATTAGTTTACAAACTTAGGGTCAGCACACAGCAAACGTTTGAACAATATGAGACTTGCTTAAACGGGCGATTTCCAGCGCCATCGCGGCTACGATCTTATTAATAATGCCCTGGGATCCGATGGGCTTTTGTTGAACTTGGCGTATTAAGCGTATCAGGGACT
>NC_051414.1:32296963-32297284 GCF_015228065.2 Penaeus monodon
TTTTAAAAAGGCCTTTTTCCTCAGCCACTGGAAGACGAGCGTTCATTAAACAGAGTAGGCTGTGCAAAAGTTTTATCCCCTGTTGTCATCAAGATCTGAGGCATTAATGCTAAACAAATCTGCAGAAATAATTGGCGGGTCATTTTTAATCCCCGTTCTTTGTCCTGCCTCTTGTCTGTCATGGAGTGTGTGCTGCTTGATTATAATATGCATTGATATTAAAATTAATGATATGAGAACTTGGTGTAGTGAATAAAGTGCTTTTTGTTATGTAAATGTGCGTAATGATAGCGATGAGAGTATTTGTTATTTGTTTCGTTC
>NC_051414.1:32297682-32297889 GCF_015228065.2 Penaeus monodon
ATTTCCTTTGACTTCACTCAGGTTTTCATAATAAAGTTTTCAGTCCCAGGTTTACCATCTCTGAAACGCTCGCACTCACGCTTTCTCTACTGAATCGCCGGCTTTGAAGAAATCGGCAAAATGTTCTTTGAGTCAGTCTAAACTTTCCTCCAGTCGTTTGCTAAACAAATCTTGAAGGTGAGCCAGTTTTTTTTATTGCATTTTTGT
>NC_051414.1:32298124-32298345 GCF_015228065.2 Penaeus monodon
AAACCCATCCGTGTCATTCTCCTCCGTGAAATCTTTGCGTGCGAGAACATAGTCTAAGAGAAAACTACCCTTGCTTTTCCTCTTCACTAACACATACTGCTAAATGCTACGACGCATATCTGCCCGAGTTTCAACATTTAAGCAAAATGCAGATCAAGCTCATCAAACTACGATGCATTTCAGGATGCCATGACAACTGACAAACATTGTTCACCTCGGTT
>NC_051414.1:32299278-32299724 GCF_015228065.2 Penaeus monodon
GAAATATTAAATATATCTTAAAATGAAGCGGTAAATATTCCTCCTTCGATCGACAGAGCATCAAAGTCTTTACCATTTTGTCGTGTTGCTTCTCGTCAAAGGCTTTTTCCATAAAAAAAGATTTAAAAAGCGTATTTAGTGCTCTCTTTCATGCTATTTACTAAGCCTATTATACCATCGAGCTTTGATGTCCATTTTGGTGTTTGTTTCATATCAGTGCAATGTTGCATGCGGAATAAAAGTTTGCTCGTTATCAAGAGTGGTCTCCGTCCCTTTAATTGCTAAAAGACACATTACTGACAATGGAGGTAATGGCTGTAACTACGACAGTCCATGAAGGGGTTCAGTGAAAGCAAAGGGTCGTGTGTTGTCTGGTTTGAAGCTTAAGACTAATGAGGGCAATATCATTCTCTCATCTTATGGACGCTACTTCTGTTTTACGGTTA
>NC_051414.1:32301158-32301448 GCF_015228065.2 Penaeus monodon
CTGAAATTTTGATGCGCATATTTCAACAATGCGATATAAAAATAGAAAAATAAATTGACAAAAAATAATTGGAGTTGACTGATAGATAAATAAATGGAGTTGAAATGGTTTAGCAAATAGAATGAGATAGATAATTCGATAGACTGATAAAAATACAAAAATGATGTAAATCTTGTAGTGGGTAGAAAGAATGGTGTAATTAATTTGACTGATCGATAACTAGATGCAAAAATCAAATTCTGACGAGCAAATATATAGATTGATGGATGTGATGCACATCCCAGGAAGTG
>NC_051414.1:32301873-32301992 GCF_015228065.2 Penaeus monodon
TATGTAATATGATACAAAACTAAGTAAAGTAAACGAATATAGATCATTTGGCAGCCAGGCAAACCATGTATATATTTATACATATAGGTAAGTAAAAGGCTTGTCAGTACAGTACATTA
>NC_051414.1:32302117-32302377 GCF_015228065.2 Penaeus monodon
AAGCCTGAAGCTTGTTCCGTCTAGATAAAGAAGGTTTAATATAGGCTTTCAATAGGCCCTATTAGTAATAGTGATCACGCGTCGATTAATCTGGAACGTATGGGAATGCCCGGCCAATTAGGATGAGGGTTAAGAAGTTGAGGGAATAAACAAAGGAAGTGGGAAGGCAGTTGACAGAAGCAAGAAGGAGTTAAGAGGTCAAGAAATTAATTATGAATATTCTGGATTTGGTAAAGGAACAGAGCAGTGGTTCTTTAGCT
>NC_051414.1:32302631-32303669 GCF_015228065.2 Penaeus monodon
ATAAAAGGTTAAGACCCACTGGAACAGAGGATTGCATATGTCAATTAAATGCTTGGCTTAATTAGCTCACTGCTATGTATTCCTTCTCCGTTTTTTTCTCGATATTTCGCAAACATCCCAAAGGACAATAGTTTAACTTGTTACTTCCTTCACTGCCGCATGTCAAAAGTTTGTTTTCCTCTCCCGTTCCCGAGCACGCCCACCTCCGCCCACCCCCCACCCTCTCCCCATTCCTCCACCCCCACCCTCCTTCTCCCCATTCCTCCCCCCTCCTCCTCCCCCCTCATCCACCCTCCATCCTTCTCTCTCACATTCAGCCAACCCTCGCTCTCCCTCCCTCCCTCCCTTCCCCATACACCGTCTACCCCACTCCCTATTCACCCACCCCAAACCCCGACTCCCCTCCTCCCTTTCCCCCTCCCTCCCTTCTTCCTCCCTTATCCCACCCCAGCCTTGCCCCCCCCTCCCCTTCGTCTACACTCACCCCTCCGCTTTCCCTCCCCATTACCCCAACCCCTTGCCCTCTCTCCCCTAGATTCCTCCATACCGTCCTTTCCCCTCTATTCTCCAATATACCCGCCCCACCCAATTTCCCTCCGACATTTACCCACCCCTTCCTCTCATCTACCTCCCTCCCTCCTTTCTCTATACAACCCTTTTCTCCCCCCCCCCCACCCACCCACCCACAACCACCCCTCTATCCTCCTACCTCTCCCCACCCCCTTCCCCTCTCCCTTCCCTCTCCCAACCCCTCCATTCTTCACCCTCCCCCCCCCTCCATCTCCCCTCCCACCCTTCCATCCTTCACTCTCCCTCCCTCCCCCCTTCTCCCCTCCCACCCCTCCATCCTTCACCCCCACCCCCCCCATCAAGTCTTCACGCCATTCTTGCCCTTCATTGCTTTCTCTGCTTGAAGGAGATCATTTAGAGTTTGAAAAGTTTGGGCGTGAAGGCTCGTTGAAGATATTGGGATATATTTCACCTGGGTCTCCGGGGCCAAGGAGCTTACTTTTAGCCTTGCACTGTTTTCGCCACGCG
>NC_051414.1:32305024-32305296 GCF_015228065.2 Penaeus monodon
TTTACTACACATACCTACACCATCTCCTGCCACCACCAAAACGGAGAATTCACATGCCCTTTGTATATTTGCAAAATGTCCCATAATCTTTGCAAATCCCTGAGCCATTTCGCTTATGGTGCCATGAAACCAGCGTTCGACAGCTGCTCGGCGAATGGGGGCTTTAATATATGATTTTGGTTTCCCTTGTAATTTGCTTCGAAATATTGAGGAAAAGATAAGAAAAATGGAAGAAAAGAGAAGCGTGTATTGTGAGAAACGGATCGGATACG
>NC_051414.1:32305397-32305525 GCF_015228065.2 Penaeus monodon
CTATCTATCTTTATTATATATATATATTTTTTGCTTCATTTGTAGTTCTGGAAAAAAGTGTATCCAAAATCTCACCTATGTATATATGTATATAGTTTTGCTTAGTCTTGTTCTCTCTCTGAATGACA
>NC_051414.1:32306285-32306360 GCF_015228065.2 Penaeus monodon
ATGTATATGTGTATACCTTTACGTATGTATATTACGAGATCTCCGACCCCCCCCCCCCTAATCCTGAACCATGAC
>NC_051414.1:32306507-32306669 GCF_015228065.2 Penaeus monodon
GTGTATCCTTCTTTGAATCTTGCACTCTTTCAATCCTATTTCCTATTTTTCGTCTCTTCTGCTACTTTCTATCGTTTTCTCTGACTCTCACCCCTTCCTCGTTCACTTCTCTCCTTCACCTTCGTCTTTCCTCATTTGCCTCTTCCCCTTTCAAATCTTACG
>NC_051414.1:32307238-32307571 GCF_015228065.2 Penaeus monodon
CATCCGTTTGATTTATTGAGTAAGATACGGAGAGAAGCATGAGCATGCGTCAGATATATGACGAACGTGGCAAATAACACAGAACAATGACGTATAAAACAAGAACAAGTAAATTGAATTAAGGTAAAAATACAAACAAGAAACTTTCACGAATACAACTACACACACAAACAAACAAAACAATAATAAATGCGCGACACTAAAACACATAACACACAACGTTAAACAAGCACGTGACACCTAGCACAACGGTAAACACTGAACAAACACATAACGCTACACATGTAACAGCACGAAACGCATAACATTACATGCAACACAACATATAACACT
>NC_051414.1:32308028-32308192 GCF_015228065.2 Penaeus monodon
CGTAGAGACGGTTATTAAAATTCATTTTCATAATCACGTTCTCCTCCACTTAATTTTAGGATTTACATTTTTAAAAAGTTATTTCGAGGTTTATTAGCTCAAATAAATTATTCTAAACTTATTTATTTTGATAATTGTTGATTATCGAAGTTTTACTCACCTTA
>NC_051414.1:32308253-32308486 GCF_015228065.2 Penaeus monodon
GTCGCATGAAAGAACTTACATATTGTTATAAGATTTCATTTTGTTCTGGTTTTATCCCACAAGCTAAGTTACTATTTTACTGAGTTTCTTAACGGTGTTTTAAGTTCACTATTGTCGTATTTCTAATGTTATTTTGTCAGGGTTTTGCACCTGTTTGCTTAATTTTTTATAGTTGATATGCTGTTAATTCGCTTTTGTTCAGTAATCTAATCCTAAATGATTGTATGTTGTGT
>NC_051414.1:32308746-32308821 GCF_015228065.2 Penaeus monodon
GTGTTTATTTTTAACTGAACCTGTGGACTTTTAGTGTAAACCCGTCTCTTCAGGACAAGGAATTCGTATGTCTTA
>NC_051414.1:32308990-32309147 GCF_015228065.2 Penaeus monodon
TAACCATAAAATCCCAGAACACGGTGGAGGCTAGAGAGCAAGCGACCAAAGACCAACAGAGGTCATAAGGTATTTAGGGAGCAGGTCACACTGGCTCACAGGGGGCCAGGGGAAATGTCAAGGCCAGCTCAAAAAGGGTCATGGTAGTTACGACTAC
>NC_051414.1:32311561-32312267 GCF_015228065.2 Penaeus monodon
TCATGGCCAATGATTTTGGTAAAGACGATTTTTTTGTTACTCATGAAATATCATATGACGGTACTTTTTCAGGTAAAATGTTGATCCCCGAGTTTTAGAAACATAAATAGCCAATTATCGCTCGCTAATAGTATGCAAATGACCGTTAATGGAATTTGGCGTTTCCTTAGAATCGAATAGCAACGGGTTTTGACAGTTTCCTGGTCGGCATTATCTGGAGAACAGGTTACATTGTGACTATAGCAGTAAGTAATGCTATAACTGACGTAATGATCTATTTGAAATAGATTCCACTAGATTTTGTCGTCTTCATTTTACCTGCCATCTGTTTTTAATTTCAGTAATGATTACACTAGCAAGAAATCGGCAAACAATCATTTCGTTATACTAAAGGGGCTTGACACCACGGAAGATAGTGGCTTAAAGACATTGCACCCGAAAGAACTGTCTACAGGATCATCAAAACCCTCAAAGAGACAGGTTCTGCGTTGGCGAAGAAGGCCCCTGGACGCTAAAGACTGTCCTCTGAGCGCCAAGACCGATCCATGGTGTGAAATGTACTGAGGAATCGAACCTATATACCCATTTTTCTCTCAGAATACTCTTCATACCCTGTATATTGGGTGACTGCGTTTGTACACATATATAAAATTTGTCTTAGTAACGAAATCAAAAGCAGAAGTAGAAATAAGCTTATTAGTCTGTA
>NC_051414.1:32312615-32312772 GCF_015228065.2 Penaeus monodon
GCTCCCGATGACACAGGAGCTGGTGGAGCGTTGTTGATCAGGATACATTATTCCTCTTTATATGTAAATGATGTTAAAACAGCTCCATGCGGGGTAATAGATTTCGTGGTTTAAGTATATAGCTTCATCATTTCGGTTTTTGTCACTCTCCTTCCTC
>NC_051414.1:32313639-32313785 GCF_015228065.2 Penaeus monodon
CCATCCACGTTGTTAGCAATCTTTGTCACATTGCATAAATCATGCACCGTTTTGCTGGCACTTAACTTTAGATTCTAATTCATATAGTTAGTTCATTATTTACACCTGTTGTTAAAATGTTCATGGTGTAGCCTAAAAAGATTAAG
>NC_051414.1:32314253-32314479 GCF_015228065.2 Penaeus monodon
CAACTCACTGGATATCTATAAATATCAAATTCATTAACAGCCTTCATTTTTTTTTTTCGCGCAGATTTGAGCTTTCATCATTCAAGTCAATATTTAATTAACTGCCCACCTTCTCATTATTAAAAAAAATATATGATCATAATAAAACGTTAATTATTGGTTCAGATTTTTTTCTTCTTCCCGGTGCATTTATAATAAGTAAAAGCTGTCAGTCACAGAGTTTCTT
>NC_051414.1:32315409-32315725 GCF_015228065.2 Penaeus monodon
TTCGTGCGAGTAATTCTGTACGTTGTTCTTATTCTTCCAAAAACGCACGAGATAAATGTATAGAAAAGAGAAAAAGAAAAAAAAAATCGATTTCATGAACTGCCTCGGTTGCAGTTATTACTTCCATTGTCAGTAATGTCTCCATTTTGCAATGAAAAGGGACCGGGATCCCTTCTGACTACAACACTTTTATTCCACATGCAACATTGCACTAACCGGCAACAAACAACAGAATGGTCATCACAGCTTGAAGATGTAATGGTCTAAGTAAATAGCATTCGAGAGAGACGATATACTTTGGTGTGTTTCTCTTTAA
>NC_051414.1:32316205-32316462 GCF_015228065.2 Penaeus monodon
TGATTTTTCCATGCCAAGTCTGCGAAACAAAACAACAAAGGACGCGATGCTTCCTCTCCATCTATTCCGGCGCGAGTGAGCAACAACAGTTTCGAAAGAAGTGACGAAATGCACTCTAATTTCGCTACTACATAACGTTTATTGTCATTAGTGCCTTTCGCTGTTGTCTTTGGCCTTTTCTTTTCCCATTTGATGATGTAAGATGACCAAACTTCAACTACCCGGAACTGATTACTTTTCTTGAAGAGTTTCAACCA
>NC_051414.1:32316574-32316799 GCF_015228065.2 Penaeus monodon
AATGATGGTAACAGTTCTGGCATTTGTCAATAATCGCAATAAAGTGAGGAGAATCAGTAACGTAAAGTTTTCTTAAGCAACAGAGAGACGGATGATATGTCTTTGAATCCGTTTTCGTTGTTTATTGTAGAATCTCACAAACATGTTGAATGCGTCTACTTGTTACTTATTATTTACATATGTTTTGCATTTTTTAAATTATAGGACATATATTCTCTATTGTGT
>NC_051414.1:32316991-32317233 GCF_015228065.2 Penaeus monodon
GACAGAGAGAGACGCATAACCGAAAAAAAGAATAATGAAGTTATTCGAAATGACGTAATCACTTTTTTTTTCGGCGAGATCAAAGTAAACGTCCGCTCACACGTTCGTGGGGCAAATCAGTGCTTAATTTTAACTACCGAGGTTCTCTGCTCTAATGGCCTAATGCTCTCTTTCACTGTAATCACTTCCCGCTGGGTACTAACTGAACGAAAGATATAATGTCCAGTTAACCATTTTAATAC
>NC_051414.1:32317255-32317467 GCF_015228065.2 Penaeus monodon
AATGGTCTCGATAAATTCCTTATTGCTCAGTAAGATAAAGAGTAATCTTACCGCTTATTGTGTAATCGCTGTAAAGTATCAGTTATTCCATTGCTGGTAATGAACTACAGAATAACAAAGAGAATTTATAATGAAGAATCATAATGATGAAATGATCCACTATCCTGTGGTTATTCACGTTGACAAAAGGTGACTTCACTTGCTTTGGACAT
>NC_051414.1:32318471-32319411 GCF_015228065.2 Penaeus monodon
GAAAGATATCATTTCATTATTTTTCCTTTTTAATTCCGCCCCGTGATGAGTGACACGCGCCATCTTTTTCCTTGCCTGCATTGTTAAGAAAGAGTTGTGGAAAATAGCAAATTGCGTAATTCTTATTGTGAAAGGTGAGATGTAGTTTGATTTCGAAATTGTCATTCTTGAAGCAAATTCACATAAATCATTGTTGTTTCTATTTATCTATTATACATATTCTCCGACTTTCGCTACATACTCATATTTTTCGGTTTGTTTGTTTATTGTTGCTTTTCTCTGTAATTAACATGAGACGAGCGAATTTCAACAGTGACTGATAACTCTCCTTGTGGCATTTAGCAAAAATAGAACTGCAATTGCCTCTCGTCCTCTTAAATCCTCAATGTCATCGGAGACTCTTGGCGCCTAAGCATTAAACCGAAAAGTGGAGGAAGTTATTGCGTTCATTTATCAAAATCTTTAACTCTTTGTGAAAGGTGGGAGTAAGCGCTCTCTCACTCACTTCCTTTATTGCCCTAATCAAGGCGATTCCGACATTGTTATATCCTCTAGGAGTCGAGATTGGTCGCACTAATGATGTTCAGTTCAGGCTATAATCACATGACATTGAGTGCGGGTTGAATAAATGATTTGATTTTGAATTAAACGTCTGTGTCAACTTTCTTAAGTGACAGACTTGCTGGTTTCCTAATGTGTGCTCACACCGCCTGCCACCCAGCCTCTCGGTAATGAACAAGGGGGGGGGGGTGGCTACCAAGGGATAGGTGCAATATATGTGTGGTCGACGCAATACCTTATCACCAACGCTTGTGGTGATTCACATTGACAACAATCGACTGCAACTGCTGAGCATAATTTATAACTGATATGAATGAGGGAAAGCATAATGATGTTTATACACTGGTCTGTTTTATTTTAGTTAACACGCCGGTATGCA
>NC_051414.1:32319445-32319599 GCF_015228065.2 Penaeus monodon
TCGGCATTAACGATAACTTAACTAACGGGCAAACACAATAACCAAGAAACTTATTAAAATCTCTTTTATAAAAACTTTGCAAGAGAGAGGCGTGTCCTTGACCGCTAAGTTGATCAATGTGTTTCACTCGTGTGTTCGTTTGCAACTGTGCGAA
>NC_051414.1:32319794-32319978 GCF_015228065.2 Penaeus monodon
CATAACAGAAACAAAATAAGAAAACAGAAACCAACAGACGTTCTTATTTCCTTCTTTCTTTGTAGACGAAATATAGATAGCCAAAAGCAAACTACGTTATACCCTATTCTGTTTGTTTAAAGTTGTGTCCTTGATTTGTATTTCTGATGATGGGATGCAGGTTGAGTTGAATTTGCAAGAAAAG
>NC_051414.1:32320365-32320910 GCF_015228065.2 Penaeus monodon
AAATCATATTCTGTGTCAAATAACAACTAAAATCACAGAGAATCAGAAATGAGTAACATTACTCGGCAAATCTCGGCCTAGTGCCTTTAAACTCAGGTTTCACACTTAGCATATGCTTCATAAATCAAACTGTTCATTGTTCTCCTACTAACTCCCGAAGAACACCAATTAGAACAAATTAGAACCTTTGTATAAGTATTTCAGAGCAGTATACTGAATATCAAGATAAAAAGAGTTCTGACAGTGTCATTATGGGCCTTAATCTAATCTACAGTGAACATATGACTCCGTAGGTTCACTGGCCTCTCTTTATACACTACGATAGTTAACGTCACTGCTTTCATTAAAAAAAAAGTTGTTTTCCTTTCGCAATCAAAGGGGACCAAGTCAACTTTTGATAACGTGTAAATCGTTATTTAACATGCAACATTGCACTGATATGCAACAAACACCAAAATGGACATCAAAGCCCGATGATATAATAGGCTTAGCAAATAGCATGAAAGAGAGCACTAACTGCGCTGTCTCTAATGTTGTACGTCGGC
>NC_051414.1:32321578-32321753 GCF_015228065.2 Penaeus monodon
AGGAAACGACTGTCAGATTAGGATGATTAAGGATGTGATAATGTTCTAAAATGAGACAGTCAGCCTAAAAGATTAATAAGGGGAATGTTGTTTGAATTGCGGTTGTTTTGACGACGTTAATTGGTTGGTCAAAGTTGGTAAGATTATGTTCCACCATCTATGCATGCTCAAAAAG
>NC_051414.1:32322949-32324243 GCF_015228065.2 Penaeus monodon
ATCATGTATAGATGGTGGAACATAACCTTCACCAACTTTGACCAACCACTTAACATCGTCAAAACAACCGAAGTTCAAACAACATTCCCCTTATTGATCTTTTAAGCTGACTTTCTGATTTTAGAATATCATCCCATCCTTAATCATCTTAATGTGACAATCGTTTCCTTGAACCAAACTGACGAAAACATTTTTTAATCATATTCTTTACCCTATCAACCCTTAAACAGGTAGGAGGCTTAATGATCTACCCACGGTGGGAAGGGCGGGCAGCGTAATATTACGTCCTAGATTCGAGTGGGTAGGCGAGAATGGGTCGCCTCGTTTCTTGGTGCTCGTCGCGTTAGGGGTAAATATAACCACAGGTGAGTACATATCCATTGAATATGCCATAAACATATCGACAAAAGTAGACTGTAGTAAACAAATGTAGGCAGTAGTTGTCAACGTCTGCCACCATATATATCTCCATATTCTGGTGGCAGAATATGGAGATAAAATAGACTGTGGTATTAGCTGGACAACCCCCTACGCTATCCTGTAGTCCATTCCCAATAGGAATAGCAAAATAGCATGCAGTAGGAATACACCCGAACACGACAAACGTTACTGAAATTAGCGAGACCAAGATCAGAAAGTGTTGATAGATTAGTAAAACATTATATTATTTGTTCAACCAGTGCCGAATGCCGGGTGATAATGGCATAGCAAATTGAACATTGCATCATTAGAGTTGCCAGCCTCGAACGCTCGGTTGCAATAACAGTGAGATTAATACTGATTTGAACAACATGAAAATGAGAGTTCCTTTCACTCTAGCAATTATTGTGAAAGATTTTGTCACTTCTTTCAAGGCTTTACCTGTACGTGAAGGCTTGCACTGGCTCGTATGAAACCACAATTTATAACAGTAATACAATATTCAAGAAATTATTTTACCTTATCAATCAATCACGGATAATGAAGTTTGTTTATCTTAATTCATCGAGGGGGGGAAATACGCAGAATATATGATAATCACAAAAATAAATGAAAGAGATAAACTATAGATAAGAAAAAAACGATAAGAAAACCGATAACAAGAAATTATTAATTCCTAGCAAAACAAGACCTCAGTCTTGGCATAAACTAATCGATATAATATCACCTGATTTTATTATTTCAGACTAGAAAAAAGAAAACAGTTTTGTACGATTGGAAAAAAGAGAAAAAAAAAATCTCACAAACCACGCACAGAAAAAATGGTTGCTGTCACTCGCTACTGAGAGGAGTTAAAAAATGCCAGGCAATTAAA
>NC_051414.1:32324914-32325035 GCF_015228065.2 Penaeus monodon
TTAGATAAACTTACTGGTCAAGAACACGTACCTCATTGCAATACCATCTTTAAGAATATTATCTTAATTTATTTGTTGCTTGTTACGGATGATCGTTATGGCATTTTGATAAATGAAGCAA
>NC_051414.1:32325801-32325891 GCF_015228065.2 Penaeus monodon
CTAGACTCAGGAGGAAACCATTTTTGATTCATGAAACCTTTTCTGCGAGATAATCCCTGTCTGAATGAACCACACCAACCTTCTCCTCAC
>NC_051414.1:32326024-32326243 GCF_015228065.2 Penaeus monodon
TGGTTTGTATACACATGAATTTCCACAAAAAGCGTCCTCATTAACATTTAATCCAAGGTATGTTTTCGCCGCCAGACTGTTAAACCATATATACATTTATCTTCCCTTTCCTTAACGAGTCAGGACAATTACCTTCATTATCCTGGTCATTAGTGATGTTTCTTTCTAATGCAAGCGAAACGAACTGACTTTTTTTAAACATTTGAGGTCGATTACATG
>NC_051414.1:32326279-32326372 GCF_015228065.2 Penaeus monodon
AGAAATTGGATATGTGTTTTTTATCGGTATTTTTCAGCGTAGAGGGGGAAGAAAAACACCATGATTGGTTATTTAGGTTGTTTGGTTTCTAAG
>NC_051414.1:32326647-32327155 GCF_015228065.2 Penaeus monodon
TTCGAGCCTATAAATCGCATCTCGCTCCGTTTACACACTGCGTCCCTCTCCCTAATCTTCTCACCATCGCTTCCTGTGCCGTCTCTCCTCTGCTGAAATATTCAACCTTAGATTTCTAAATGCACTTAAATACATTAGCCGCTACTGATTCATTTGTCGCTCATTCCGCCGGCTATTCGTGCTTATTTGTAACACTTTCTTGGGCTTCCCTTTAGAGCTTCTGCAAATGACTACTGAAATGTGAATTAATTGTGTTCTGTCTTTCCATTAGCATTTCAGATTTAGATTTACGATTCTATTCCTACGCTCTTTTTTTCAGTAGTTTTTCCTATATTTGGGATCAACTTAGACCTTAGATTCTTTGGTGGATTTTAGCTTTATCCAAAACCCATTTCTCTCCTTTATAGGTGTTTATAGCTGTATTTACGTCATGAAAATAACCGTATACAACAAAGGATGATTTAGCATAAAAATCGAATTAATGATCTGTATGTTCGATTCCGTTGTA
>NC_051414.1:32327211-32328075 GCF_015228065.2 Penaeus monodon
TTGGCTTTTACAGTCTCTAGAGTTAAACGTGATTTTTTAAAAGTCTGATATAATCATTTTACAGTGAAAATGCTGAAGGCCATTTTCACTGTAAGTAACGATACGAGTGGGTGATAGATCATAGAAACATGATAGATAATCCATATATTTAATTCACCTTATCCTTCCCAGTTATCTAGACTTAGAACTAACACAGCATGCAGCCTTAGGAACTTAATAATGACTCATCCTTAAACTTGTTTTAATCTTATTTAGTCGTTGTTTAGTGAAACTGTGCAATCACTGATCTATTTTTCATAAAGTGTTTAAGCTCTCCTCTATATACTTCAGCTTCAGAGATCATATAAATAATGGGCTTCCGATTTCAGGAACAAACGAACTGGCAACTCACCGCGGAATCTTTGGTACTTTGATTGTTAATACCATCATTATTATCATTCAAATCAGCTGATACGTAAAGCTTATGTTTATTTATGTAAGCAATCTTTTAAATTAATATACCGTAGTTTTGCTTTATCCATTCATTTGCTTATTTATTCTTAAATATACATTGCAGAGCAAGTCTGGAGTGAGTTGCCAGTTTTTCCTTTCCTAAGATTGGACATAGTATTAAAATTTCCTATACCGGAAATGCTTTAATCATAGGGACTTATTCAAATTAGATTTTTCTTTCTCGTTCTTTTTTTATTTGTTATAGTTGTTCTAAAGTAAAAATGCGGAAAGGTCTTGTGAATATGAACAATGAACTAATCTTTTGATGATAGATATTATATAAAGCAGATTTCTTTAACTTTACTGGGAAAAATAATATTGTTGAATGTCAACATGATAAAAAATGTTCATGCTAGGCATTTGGATGTATTT
>NC_051414.1:32328655-32328773 GCF_015228065.2 Penaeus monodon
CCTGCTTACTGGACATGCCATTGAAAACACTACGCTTTGATCACACTAAAAGATAATTCCGTGTTGCCAACGCCACTGCGAAACTTACAATATATGCAGAGTGTGCTCAGAGAAAGCA
>NC_051414.1:32329111-32329323 GCF_015228065.2 Penaeus monodon
AAAACTGAGCGGGAAAGAGACGAGATGGGCCATTCTGATTTGTATATAAGCTTTATCGTTCATAATTCAAAAGAGTCCCTTCTATATTCAGTTGTATCAGATCATGGCACAAAAATCATACCGATGAAATGAGAGAAAGAAAAGAAAAGAAATGGCCCAGAAAAACACTAGTCTCATTTTTTTCACCATCATTATTAATCAAAAATATTTTA
>NC_051414.1:32329547-32329901 GCF_015228065.2 Penaeus monodon
TCCATTAACCCATTAACCTCCACCCCTTCCTACATCGGTTCATATAATTAGCATCATTATTCACGTTATTACAGAAACCGTCTTTCAAAAGCAAAGGCAAAGGGGTAGGGGGGGGGTTGACTTCTGTTTAACTTGCTTGCTGTTTAACGTGCACTGATCTCCGGGGCTGCCTTCAAAGGCTGGGTGACAAAAGAGCCTTCAGAAATGGTATTAGTGAGTGAGGGTATTACATAAGATTTTTAAAAGTTTCTGTTCTTTTTTATTAATGGTCTTTGATGAAGCTATAGGGCGGATAGAAAAGATAGATTACTGTTTGGTTTATATGAATTTATGAGTGTATAACTGGAGGTAATT
>NC_051414.1:32330415-32330675 GCF_015228065.2 Penaeus monodon
GCAACTGAACCTGATCTCCCTTTCAACTCTAACTTCGATACCTGGGGACTGAATCCTGAAGGCACAGAAGATCCGGTATGAAATTAACATAATTCAAGGTAATTGACGGCCTGAATCCCAAGGTGTGCATACTTGATATCTACTTAGAGCTAGATTAAGAATTAAGTTCTATGACATAGAAGATAATATTTTGGTCTTATTATCTCTCTGTTTTATGTGAGTGTATGGCGTGATATAAATATTGTTTCGACATGTTTGGT
>NC_051414.1:32331748-32331868 GCF_015228065.2 Penaeus monodon
TATCTGCCCTTTTCTACGTAACTTTACTGTCCCCTTTCAGTATTCGGTGGCCGTGTTGTGACATTACAGTGACTTCGTGTTTAAGGTTTGTTGATTAGCATGTCAGCTGAAGATTAGTTT
>NC_051414.1:32332268-32332793 GCF_015228065.2 Penaeus monodon
AATCATCCTAAATTAACCTACGCAGGAAAATCACGCTTCGTCTCCAAAAGCGTCGACGGTGTTCGAATCGCCAGAAATTCGAACACGTTACTTGGTAAATCCTTCTCGAGTCTTTTTCATGCGTTTGAGACAGGGTGGACAGGGAATGCAAGAACAGTAGCATTCAGAAAAAATGGGATTTGGAAGAGGAAAGGAAGAAGGGAGAGAGGAGAGAGGAGAGTAGAGGCAGAGGGGAGGAGAGAGAGAGGAAAAAGGAGAGAGAGGGGAAGAAGGGAGAGAGAAGAGTAGAGAGTGAGAAGAGGAAGGAGAGAGGAGACAGAGGGGGAGAAGGGAGAGAGGAGAGAGAGGAGAAGGAGAGAGGAGGAGAGGAAGGAGAGAGGAGAAGAAGGGAGAGAGGAGAGTGGGGAGAGAGGGGAGGAAGGAGAGAGGGGAAGAAGGGAGAGAGAAGAGAGGAGAATGGAGAGAGAGGGGAGGAAGGAGAGAGGAGTAAGAAATGAGGGAGACAAAAGGGAAGGAAGAGGAATG
>NC_051414.1:32333808-32333972 GCF_015228065.2 Penaeus monodon
TCCCGCCCTTGAATAATGCGATAATCATTTTATCGTTTTTATATCGCAGTGTGGCGATAACAGAATGGCTATTCAATGAAACATGGCTAGTATACGCACATATTTCCTTAGAGGGAGAGGGAGAAGCAGGGATTGGCTTTAGGGATGTTTTCGCCTTTGCTTGC
>NC_051414.1:32334059-32334219 GCF_015228065.2 Penaeus monodon
ATGTTTTTTTTTTCTTACCTTTATTTGGCTGATGTTATATTCTGGTGTTGTCTTGTGTCCGTCTGAGGTAGAAAATTGCTTGATTGACTTATCTAAGACCTGAGGGTATTGTGAAATGGCAAGGGAGACTGTTGGTATGTAGTAAGCTGGGGCTAGATAT
>NC_051414.1:32334550-32334901 GCF_015228065.2 Penaeus monodon
TATAACGAACTGACGACGAATGGTAAAAAACAACATTGGGTCATAACTGCAGTGCCCTATTGTAAGTGAACAGTAACAAATGGCGCATTGCAAGGACACACAACCCCACAACAAGTACTGTACAACGGAGGATGTTCAGCTTAACAGACAGCTTACTGCATCATTGCCCCAGAACTAAACTCTACACAGTTGTTGTTTCTGATCCTTGTATATTGTGTGCCATTTCCAGGTGAGGCTGTGTCACCCTTGGACTCGCTGGCACCTTGTTTGTGTCACTGACATTGGCACTTGTGTCGTATCAGATGGTTTTTTCAATGTATGTGTGTTTTGTTGTTGTTTTAAATTGCATCA
>NC_051414.1:32335030-32335454 GCF_015228065.2 Penaeus monodon
TTAGTTGTTTTAATTTGTATCATATCTGTATTCTTTCACTTGTATCACCTCTTTTATATGTATCTCTGTTTGTTTTGTCAATGTATCTTGACCATATCTATTGTCTTTTATGTATCCTCTGTTGTTGTTTTAATCTCTCTTTGTAGCATTTTTTTTGAGGGGGTTGTTTGTGCTTCTATCCATCTTCCTCCGTCGGATTCTATTGCCTGCATCGTGCATATATCCTTGCCAGTTTACTTTCCTTTACACTAGCTGTGATTCATCGTCGCTGGGATTTTACTGTCGCTGTTCCGAGAGTCATGATGAAGTGCTGTTCGCGTCTCGACTATATTTGTATTTTCTCGTTTTAACTTTCTTTGTTTATTGGTTTGTGTGCTCGCTCGCTTATATTTCCATGGGTAAATACGTCGTTTTGTCTAAGGGA
>NC_051414.1:32335699-32336922 GCF_015228065.2 Penaeus monodon
ATTACCCCCGTGTATCTCTGGCCGTCTATACGCGAAGATAGCAATCGCTGAACACAGCCGAGTGTGGAGCGACCACAGGTAAACAAACACGGGATTCGCCTGATCCGATCCCCATTCGTGTAATTACAAAGATAAACACACTTCGACTCGAGATCAAAGCCAGGCAGTCGGACGGGAACAAACCGGGGAGTTTCAGAGAGGAGTCTGCAGTTCGTTCGCGGAATAACTGTTGAATCCTGTGAGCTTGACTTCGAGACTCTCTCTCGCTCTGTAAGCATTGGCTGTCTGGCTTTCCATATCGGCTCTCTGTTTCTGTAGGAGCTGTCTGGCTTTCTGTAGAACCTCTCTGGTTTTCTGTATCGGCTGGCTGTCTCTCTGTAGGAGCTGCCTGGCTTTCTCTATAGGCTGTCTGTCTCTCTGTAGAAGCTGTCTGATTTTCTGTATCGGCTGTCTCTCTCTATGTAGAAGCTGTCTGGCTTTCTGTCAAGTATCAAGTGTCTATCTTTCTATATAAGCTTTCTGTCTCTCTGTATCAGCTGTTTGAATTTCCGTTTCAGCTGTCTGTCTCCCTATATCAGCGGTCTGCCTCTTTGTATCAGCTGTCTGTCTCTCAGGATCAACTGACTGTTTCTCTTCATCAGCTGTATGTCTCGCTGTATCAGCTGTGTGTCTTTATATCGACAGTGTGTCTGTGTGTATCAACTGGTTTTTTTTTTTTTTCGTGTGTGTCACTTGTCTGGTTCCTTGTATCAGTTATCTATCCACTGATTATCAGCTGCCTCATATCCCTGTTTTAGCCTATTGACCCATTCACACAGTTATTCTATTTGTTTCATTTTCTAATTCTCCATCGCTGAATGTAACATTAGTCATTTTGTTCGCGAGTCGGACTGCAATATTGTGCAAAATTATATACCTATGAATTTAAAGGACACTGTTATCATAGGTATTATGCTGATACGAAAAAAAACTGTTATAACACGTGATAAAGAAAATGTTATCCACTTTGGAACTATTGTTTTGATAAAGATTAGCCAATAAATGTTAATGACTTTCCTGCATTGATTTAAAATCTAATCAATGGATAGAATTAAGTGTTACTGATATTAAATAAGCTACTGGGAGTGAGTTTTTTGCTGAAATACACAATATACATTTTTCATCAATAGGTGAGGTCGAGGAGATAACACCATCATGGTCTAAAAAATTATTTACAATTCATC
>NC_051414.1:32336995-32337167 GCF_015228065.2 Penaeus monodon
ATGTTTTATCTAGAAAACAAAATATAGCTATTCTAGTTATCGATCATGACAGACATACACGAGTATTAAGGTACTCCATTATATATTTTTGCTTCTATACTTGTTTGCAGTTTCAATTCTTACGATGAAAATTCATAAAATCTCTTATTGAGGAGATCGTCTTGGTGCTTGT
>NC_051414.1:32337278-32337472 GCF_015228065.2 Penaeus monodon
CTGTACACCAATGGGCAAAACGACAGAACGGGAATCACCGAATATTCATTAACTTTCTTTTGTTAGTTAATTAGCCATTTTTTTAAAGGCCGAGCTGGAAATAACGGTAGACCTGGGGTGTGTGTGGGGGAGGGGGGATGATGAATAAAAGATAATCATCGTCATTTGTTTTCTCCAGCTTTTGAATCAGTGTC
>NC_051414.1:32337856-32338060 GCF_015228065.2 Penaeus monodon
TCCTACTACGGCACCCGCACGCAAACTGACCCATAATGCAGAACGAAATTTCGGGTTTGTGTTCGTTATCCGCCTCACTCGCCACACAAGTTCCCGAAAACCCCGAGTTGGTAACGAGTAAACTCTGTTAACTTCGGAATTAACATGGTATCAGATTGCCTGGCGCTGCTCTGAGACATGCTCAAGATTCTAGTTTGATATGCA
>NC_051414.1:32338440-32339332 GCF_015228065.2 Penaeus monodon
GGAGGCAACGTCCAGAACATGGGAGAATGGGAAGGGGGGGGGGGGGTCTTGATCGGATTTGCTGGCAGAAATGTATAGAAAAAGGAGGCGAGGAGGGCAACAGCGTGACATAAATCAGTGGAACTCTCAGCAGACGAAACGCCTACGCAAGCAACGCATTCTTATTTGGTTACTGCTTTTTAAATTTGTCTGGAAATAATCCGGAGCAATCTTTCGATATCCATAAAAAAACGCACACTCATCTGCGCATAAATATCGTTTAGCTCCGCGCAGTTGAAAATAATATTAGTTTCCTCCTCGAGAAATGTCAGTCTTCTGCAGCTTCGATAATTAGCGAAAATCTGTATTTTAAACTCTATTGGAGAAAAAATCTCAATGGTCACTTACTTATTGTCCATATATACAAAATAATATGCAAGCGTTACGAAAAATAAGAATATAGACTTGTGCGAATAAACCTTTTCGAACCCTTCGAACAACACTAGCTCGAATCCTTAATAACAAACTTGACTCGTCTTTTTCTGTTCTCTTTATGAGTTACAATCTTTATTCATCATTCTTTTCTTCCTCATAACTGTGTCTGCAGATGTTTTCTTGGAGTATTATACCACCTTTATTTATGACTGAAAATGCGTAAAAAAAATATATATACCTGGAAAAGTATTCCCGGAATATAACGGTTTTCTATTGAACCTTAATGTACAGAAAATTAAGGAAATAAATCTGCGGAAATATGGCACTAATTAAGGAGAGAGAGAGGGGGGGGAGGAGGTTCCCCATGACAATACGCTGTCGCCTTTTTTATTTCGTTTTCGTGCGAATAATATTATTCTTTTCAATGCTCTTTATATTCTCTTTTTGATTTATGACACATATCTTACGAAAGCAGAAA
>NC_051414.1:32340447-32340717 GCF_015228065.2 Penaeus monodon
TTCTCCCAATTAACTATTTAATTTTTCCTCCTAGTTCCAAAAGATCGAAAGTCCAGACTACCGAAACTAATTCCAGACTCATCCCAATCAGAAGCGAGTTAATTACAAGTTCATTTGGCATTCAGTTGCCCTTCTCTAAACATGTGTACTGAGTGCGAACGACCCTATTGGCCAAGGCGACGCTGCTACGGCTATTTGGTTCAACATCGTTTTGTGAATATTCAGTGGTTGATTTTGTTCTATCCTGCATGTCATTTCCAATTGATTTAC
>NC_051414.1:32341063-32341929 GCF_015228065.2 Penaeus monodon
TGCCAGCCCGAATGACAGGCAAGGATCAGCGCCTCGGCAGACTTTATGATCGGCGAGAAGAAGAATGGTCCGCGTTGTCGATCGTTCATCTCCGTTTATGAAGGATGCTGAGGAGGAGGAGGAGGGGACGGAGGGGTGTTAGGGGGGGGTGAGAGGGAAGGGGGAGGGAGTAAGGATGGAGTAAGGATGGGAGTAAGGCTGAGGAGGAGGAGGAGGGGACGGACGGGTGTTAGGGGGGGGGTGAGAGGGAAGGGGGAGGGAGTAGGGATATGGGGGTATTAGGGTAGGGGGTAGGGGTTAGTGGGAAGGGGTGAGAGGGTAGGTAAGAGGAGGTTGGGTGGGGGGTGGGGGTTAGTAGTAGTGGGGGTATAGGGTATGAGGTAAGGGAACAGAGGGGGTTGGATGGGGTGAGAGGGGTCTGAAGGGGGTAAAGGGTGGGGGGAGGTACAGGGGGAGAAGTGAGGGAGGGGAAGGAGTTAGAGTTTAGAAGAGGGACGAGGCGGGGGAATCAGTATTGGAGGGGTCAGGGGTCAAATGTTGGTAAGGGGGGGTGGAATAAAGGGGTAAAAGGTGTCAGAAGGGGTAAAAGGTGTCAAAAAGAGGGTAAAAGGTGTCAGAAGGAAGGAAAAGGTCTCGAAAGGAGGGGAGAAGGTGCCAGAAAGAGGTAAATGTGTCAAAATGGGTTAAAAGGTGTCAAAGGAGCCAAAACGTATCAGAAGCGGGTAAAGGGCAAAATGTGTCAAAAGGGGAGCAAAAGGTGTCAGAAAGAGGCAAAAGGTGTCAAAAGGGGGGCAAAATGTGTCAGAAGGGGGTAAAAGGGAGGGGAGGAGCAGGGTGCCTGCAGGAGGCTATAAGGATCGGGAGTG
>NC_051414.1:32342297-32342444 GCF_015228065.2 Penaeus monodon
CACAATAGCAAGCACATCCTTGTTATGCCTCGCTTCCCACCTCGAAATCAGCCGCCATCTTGGTATGAGATTTGGAATTCCATATTTATGTGACAAGATTATTGAAATGGAAAATTTAAAGTTGCATTAAAGCAATACCGATAGACG
>NC_051414.1:32343417-32343717 GCF_015228065.2 Penaeus monodon
ACCGCCAGCGAGGGACAGGAAGGGAAAATGTCATTAAAATCAAATTTGCGTGTAATCTACGTTGCCTCGTCATGATTCGAGTTAAAAAGGAGAAAAGCGCAGGAAAAAAGTGAAAGATTTTAAACCCTTTTTAAAATCGACATCCTCCCCGAACGTGGGGGGGCCGAAAACAAATTTCACTTTTTTCTCTTTTTCTTCTTTTTGGTCTTTGTTCTTTTTTCGTGTTTTTTAAAGGAGGGGAGATTTTTTTTGATTTGTACGTTGGTATAAGATTATTTTTAATTTCACGGGGGGTTCATG
>NC_051414.1:32343742-32344092 GCF_015228065.2 Penaeus monodon
GCTTTTTTATCACTATGCCTTTGTTTTATTTTAATTTCACATACAAAGTTTTCCAAACTTACATTTGCTGGTTTTTATTAAGGGTTAAAATTTTTTAAATTTGGGCTTAAAATCCCTTTTAATTTTTTTTTACAATTCATTGCCTTTGGCCAAAAAATAAAAAAATTAAAAAACATTTTGAAAAAGTTTTTTTTTAATGAATAACAACTATTTTGCCCAAAAAAACCTTATCAGAAGCGGGTAAAGGGCAAAATGTGTCAAAAGGGAGCAAAGTGAAAAATGTGTCAGAAGGGGGTAAAAGGGAGGGGGAGGAGCAGAGTGCCTGCAGGAGGCTATAAGGATCGGGAGTG
>NC_051414.1:32344310-32344455 GCF_015228065.2 Penaeus monodon
CAATAGCAAGCACATCCTTGTTATGCCTCGCTTCCCACCTCGAAATCAGCCGCCATCTTGGTATGAGATTTGGAATTCCATATTTATGTGACAAGATTATTGAAATGGAAAATTTAAAGTTGCATTAAAGCAATACCGATAGACG
>NC_051414.1:32346535-32346695 GCF_015228065.2 Penaeus monodon
GGGTAAATGTCATTATAAATCAATTATAGACGATGTAATCTACGTCTGCCTCGTCATAGATTCGATGTTAAATGAGAGAATAGCGCAGGAAATGTGAAAGATTTAATCCTTTTAAATGTCGACATCCTCCCCGAACGTGTGGGGTCCGAAATCAAATTCA
>NC_051414.1:32346738-32346848 GCF_015228065.2 Penaeus monodon
GTGTTTTAAGGAGAGGGAGATTTTATTTTGATTTGTACGTTGGTATAAGATTATTTATAATTTCATTTTTTTTTTTATCACCATGCCCCCTCATGGTTGGTGTTCATGTA
>NC_051414.1:32346879-32347611 GCF_015228065.2 Penaeus monodon
ATCACTATAGCCTTTGATTTATTTTAATTTCACTATATCAAATGTTACCAAACTTACATTTGCTGCGTTGTTATTAATCAATGAGCTAAAATCATTGTAATTTTTGTTCACGATTCATTGCATGGTAACATAATAAATATATACCATTTAAGTTGTTTTTAATTGAATAACTCATCTATTGCAATCTTCGTTTACGATTTACTGCAAGGGAACATAGCAAGAAATTAATGAGAATTTCATTTCACATGAAAAATTTAGATACAATGTATAGGAAATTATAATCAAGCCAATAAGTACAATCTATTTTATGCAATTACTATAATTAATCGAGCTAGACTATAAAACCTTATTTCAACGAATTAAGACAAAACAGAAAAATGATCTAACAGACATTTCAATTGCTATATAGATGGCCGAATAAAAAGAATATAAATAAATGAAAAAAATATAGATACTAAAACATTTTATAAAAAAAAAAAACATATTCGTTAATGATATAGGTACTCGAAGGTAATGAAAA
Source organism: Penaeus monodon (assembly GCF_015228065.2). NCBI lineage: Eukaryota > Metazoa > Arthropoda > Malacostraca > Decapoda > Penaeidae > Penaeus > Penaeus monodon. The sequence goes on from NC_051414.1 coordinate 32,347,400, forward strand.
TGAGAATGGTGAGGGAGAATAATGGTGGAGAAGTTGGAGAGTGGAATGAGGGAGGGGAGGGGGTATGAGATAGGTAAAGTGAGGGGTAACGAGGAGTGATTTGAGGGAAGGGAATAATAACATATCAAGTTTCGAAAGAATTATGAAAGACAAATTTTCAGTAAAAATAACGGAAGCCAGTTATGTTATGAGCCCCTGAAACACCAATCTCA
>NC_051414.1:32348242-32348560 GCF_015228065.2 Penaeus monodon
TTTTTTCGATTTAGATTATAAACTCTATTTCAGTGAATTAAAAAGAAAAATAGTCTAATATTTACTTCATTCCCTATATGAATGCCCGAATTAAATCAATATAACATAGTAAATAAATTGAAGAAATCAACATACTGAACAAAATTGAGATTTTGTGGAAATAACATATTCCGTAGTGAAATAGATACTCTAAGGTCATGCCAAGTTTCGAGAGAATTATCATAATAACGAAAGTCAGTTATGCTGTGAGTCGTTGTTGAAATACCAGTTTCAAATGTCAGGTTGAGAAAGGAATATGGAGCGATCACACACATATAC
>NC_051414.1:32348954-32349114 GCF_015228065.2 Penaeus monodon
AGTTAAGTTAGATAAAACAGGAAAATGATCTAGTAGATGGCCGAATAAAAGCAATATAACAGATTAAATAAATGAAGAACTAAAGATATTAAAACATTTTGATATCTTGTTGGTAGTATTTACTTGTTTAAACAGTTTGAAAGAGAAACATGGATCGCTC
>NC_051414.1:32349833-32350047 GCF_015228065.2 Penaeus monodon
GAAATAAAACGAAAAGATTAACGCCTGGAAGAACAAAGCGATGCACTAATGAGAAATGTATGGCAAAGACAATGTTAACCCCTGGAGTCAGTTGCTGAAAAGCGATATGAAAGGCTCTACTGAGGCATTGATCTGCAGACAAATTATTCCAAGTTTCGCATGGGGAAAATTATAGACTCGTCCCTTTGTTGTAAAAAATGAAACATGGATACGT
>NC_051414.1:32350188-32350666 GCF_015228065.2 Penaeus monodon
TCGATAATGATTAATAATACCAGTGATTACAAGATCTTGTGGGGAGCCATGATTCGGTACGACAAAGAGATCGAGGCCCACCTCCCAAACATCGTAGTAGTGGATAAAAAAGGGAGGTTAGAATCATTGATGTTGCGATACCTGGTGATGTTAGAGTATGCGAAAAAGGTCTGGAAAAGACTGACAAGTACATAACGACTGGAGGGTGAGACTGGACCTTTGTAGGAAATGCGGAATGTGACTGTAATCCAGATTATTGTTGGAGCATTGGGAGCGATAACAACTCGGTTTGAGAAATTTGTGAAGGAAGTCGAGATAGAAATAAGTGTAGCTTGTGCAGTAGACGGCTCTAATAGGAACAAGCGTGTTAAAGATTGGCACTTGGTTCCTAAGAATCCTGGTTCAGAGACCTGCAAGTGCTTTAGCAGCTGTGTGTTGCCAGTTCTCACCGTGATCATTCCGAAGTACTTGTGAGATG
>NC_051414.1:32351959-32352101 GCF_015228065.2 Penaeus monodon
TAAAGAGTATAATTACAGAGTATAAGAGTATAAGTTACAGTAAATATCCTATTACAGTACCCAGAATGATGATAAGGTCACTATGAATTGATATTAGATAACAGTAAGAACGACATTAAAGCGGGTAATAAACATAACATTT
>NC_051414.1:32352207-32352677 GCF_015228065.2 Penaeus monodon
TGAAAACAAAAAATAATATGTTATTCATGCCACTGAAAAATAAATGATTATAGAAAATAAAGGTGTATTTAGGTTCTTTTTCGTTTATTTTTCACACCAATTTTATTCACACATCACTTATTATTGATATAAATTTTGTAGTAGTTTTTATTAATCCTTGGATTAATACCACTTGCTAACATATCTGAGAGAGTTAACACTACCGACACCATAAAATAAACAAATTAATAATTATCCACATATCATATTTCAACCATATTTCTTCTCTTAGGTATTGTAACATCTTCATGCTTTATCCGCATATTCATTGTTATCATTGTTCCAAATAACTCCCCCTCTTGTTATTCAGTCCCGAAGCATCCCTCTGAACACTTGAGCTGATGTGTTTCGCTCCCCAAAACATGGTTTCAGTTTTCATTACATTGCTGTGTTCTGTTGTCGCTACACCCTGTTACGTTGCTATGAATGTA
>NC_051414.1:32352912-32353013 GCF_015228065.2 Penaeus monodon
CGTGAGCATTTTGTTATTGCTACTACATACGATACGTTATACTCTATATGTATCAATTCCACCACTGTATATTAGAGTCCACACATGCCATTGCCACATCC
>NC_051414.1:32353049-32353199 GCF_015228065.2 Penaeus monodon
CACATTTATTGAATTCACTCCTATGCATTTATACATTCCACTCAACTTGATTTTAAGTGACGTGCCTTTCGTGTGCATCTTCAGAATGAAGTGGAAAGGAAATAGACTACAGTGTGATGCAAACTTTACATTCACCTTGCTTTTGTTTAC
>NC_051414.1:32354680-32355156 GCF_015228065.2 Penaeus monodon
CCGCGCCCAGGCTCGTGTCCGCCCCCGCGAGGAAACAAGACAAGAGCAACGTAGGGGTTAAAAGCTCAACTGTTTCCCCTTCTGCATTACAGGTAAAAGTGCCCGGGTCCCGTTAGGCTTTGTTTGGATAAAAGTCTTGGCGAAAACAAGGGTGGAAGTTGGCGTTGTGTTTTGTAGTTCCGTTGTGGGGAGAGGGGAGTGGTGGGGAGAGGGGAAGGGTGATGGGGAAGATGGGGAGGGTTCAGGGGGAAGAGGGGAGGGGCTGGGGTGAAAAGGGGAGGGGTTGGGGAGAAGGGGCGGAGTTTGGGGGAAAGGATTAGGGGGAAGATAGGAGGGGTTAGGGGGAAATGGGAGGGGTTAGGGGGGAGATGGGAGGGGTTAGGGGGAAGAGGAGAGGGGTTAGAGGAAGAGGGGAAGGGTTGGGGTTGGAAGCGGAGTGAATGGGGTTCGTCCGCTGCTGGCTCTGCTGCTAAGGA
>NC_051414.1:32355607-32356096 GCF_015228065.2 Penaeus monodon
ATTCCCACATATACTTTCACACAAAGCTAATATAAACAGAGTAAGGATTCCAAACGCCCTCACACATTCAGGAGACGCGGCTCAACAGAGGGAGAAATGCAAAGCGCTTGGATTTACCCGCACAAGATCTATAGCTTTCACTTGAAGACGTTTTGAGAAAATGGATAGGTTGACATCGATCTTTAAGATTTTCAAAGGCAGATTCCAAGACGGTTGAGTTAGTTTCCCTTTCCACTGAGATCGTGTGTTGAGATAAAGGTAAAAATGAATGTGGTTCGTTGTTATGTAGTAATGATAACGTGGAAGAGGATGTGTGGGGGGGGCTATGATATTTTAATATGCATAGATTTCGTTTTTCTTTATTACTGTTGTCTATTGTCTGCTATCTTATTGTTTATTGGTACATATTTTGATAATCTGAAACTAGAGCTAAAATGTTGATAATAATAATACGAAATGAAAACCCTCTTGCCAATTTAGCACTTGCAA
>NC_051414.1:32357156-32357295 GCF_015228065.2 Penaeus monodon
CACACATAAACATCAGCTTTCTAATATTCTTTGAATGTGTAATTCTTGCTTCTTAAGTTATTCCGATATTATATACACTATATTGGATTTTGTCTATATTTCTGACTGTATATATATTGTGCCTATATACCAGTATTAC
>NC_051414.1:32357512-32357766 GCF_015228065.2 Penaeus monodon
TTACACACGCAAACAGTCACTTGCTCACACAAACGTGCACACAACCCTGTTCCTATTGTTAAGACAAACAACACGACAGGTTTTCCGTTTCAGCAACGCTCGAATGTCGATGGCAAAAAGCTCAAAAAGGAGTTCAATATAAAAAGAAAAGAAAAAGGGAAAAATGGAGAAAAAGAACGTAAACTATAACTTTTCAGCAAACAATATCGCCATTACAACAAGGTATTCTAACGTGACTTTTACCCACGAGAAGT
>NC_051414.1:32357792-32357916 GCF_015228065.2 Penaeus monodon
TTGTTTCCACTTCTCATGTACTAAAATGGAGAAGAAAACGTTTCATCTGTAAAATATGTGAGTGGTTAATACGGGGAGATCAGGAGTTATATAAAGGCCTGTTGAGAAGGGGAGGGAAAGGGAA
>NC_051414.1:32358333-32358551 GCF_015228065.2 Penaeus monodon
CCCATGATTACCTTGCAGCAGACCATTTATAAACAGTCCCTGTGCGATTAGACTTGCCATTTAAACTTCTGTTAGCGATTCATCGTGAATAATTTTGACTCACTGAGCCCCCCCCCCCTCGCATTCTATTCCACATAAAAAAAAACAAGAATAAAAAAAGATCATAATTAAACACCCTCAATATAATCATTTATTCGATTAATGATGTAAGTATTTTA
>NC_051414.1:32358600-32358664 GCF_015228065.2 Penaeus monodon
ATTGATGTGATCCTCTGTCGTTGATTTCGTCATGTTTCCTGATCAATTCTGGTTCTTCATTTGT
>NC_051414.1:32359907-32360064 GCF_015228065.2 Penaeus monodon
CAGACGGCAACAGAATTAAACCGCAGACTTTCCAATTATAAATTTCCAAACTGAAGACTTGCTAGCTACCTCTGCTGTGATGAGGAATTAACAAGGAATTAACCTTTGTGACCTAAGACACATGCAATACAGAAAGAAAATGAAGAAGATGTTGATA
>NC_051414.1:32360130-32360374 GCF_015228065.2 Penaeus monodon
CTGTGCTGTGATGAATAGGTCAAGGCAAAGCAATGTAAAGCAAGCCAGTTACCTGTAGATGCAAGAAAAAAATATTCCTGGGCCGTGTTCTATTAATTAGGCCTATGAAATTCATGAACGAATGGCCTTAATTGGGAAATGACTGCGAAATCCAATTAAGACAGGGAGGAGAAGATTGAACGCGAGCAATAACAGAAGACGAATGATTATAAATGAGAAGGGAAAAATTACTGGAGATTGATTA
>NC_051414.1:32360840-32361229 GCF_015228065.2 Penaeus monodon
TCTTTCTACCAACATTTCACCAAACAAAAAACAAAGGCAATGAAAATATAAGAAAAAAAGGAAAATAGATTGGGGAGAAAGAACAGGTAGTATTAGGTAATCATTCTCTTGGGGAAGGAAGAAAAGCATAGATCACCCGCCGATAACGAATGGGGAGGAGGGAGAGAGGGGGAGGATGGAGGAGGAAGAGCAGTAGAGAAAAGATGGAAGGAGGAGGGGAGGAAGGGGAAGAAGAGAGGAGAGAGGAGAAAAGAGGAGTGGGAGAGAGGAGAAGGATGGAGGAAGTATAGGGAGAAATAAAAGATAAAAAGAGAGGGGTAGGGAGGATACGAAGGAAGGGAGAGAGAGAAATTAGAAGGGAGGGATGGAGAGGAGAATGGAACAGGTAG
>NC_051414.1:32361411-32361528 GCF_015228065.2 Penaeus monodon
GAGAAGATCGAGAAGAATTTGTTTTTAGAGAGAAGAGAGACACGCACGTAATTTTGCAATTACATAATTGATTATTCATCTAGGATAAAAAAAAAAAAAAAGAAGAATAGGCTAACA
>NC_051414.1:32363734-32363936 GCF_015228065.2 Penaeus monodon
ACCCATACAAAGACACATAAAAAATACGACCACACATCCCCAAAGCTGGAAAGACGGAGATTAAAAGGATGCATTTAAAGACGAAACGCCGAGGTCGACAAGAAGATGCACAGTCATTATTTTCAAGAGGACTCGCCTCCTTACAACTCTCTCCCGACCTTTGAACTGGCCATGCGGACCTTAAAATGCTCCAAGGGTTAAG
>NC_051414.1:32367939-32368547 GCF_015228065.2 Penaeus monodon
ACTCAGTGACAATCTAAAATGATAGTTTTACTGCTGCTGACAATGCTCAAGAAAGATTTCTATATCGCTTCCTTTTGAACTCTCTCCAATTATCATTTCTCTCAATGACACGAAAATAAATATTTCTGAATTTTCTATTACAATTCACTTCTAGTATTAACACATGATATATATAAATATTCCAAAGCAATTTCATGAATTTCTGGACTAATGCTTAAGTCACATTCACCGCAGTGTAATTGTCATTGAGTTTCAATATAATTTGTAAATGATATTAGAAATCTTTAGACATCTAGTATTCGTTATAATATTATAATAGTCACAGTCGCCATTGAGAAGGCGTTGTTATACTATACTATATTTGGGGATCAAACATTTCCTTGGATTAGTTAGTATTGAAAGGACTATGAAGAATCATCATTGTTGCAGAGATACAGTTAAACAGCTTTGATATTATTAAAGGACGATATAGAGGAGTGAGCATTTCGTATGCCATTAGTTTCAGAGAAAATAGGAGAAATTAATTACATAGAATACGATTAGAATGTGAAATGTGTTTTTTTGCAGTGTGACAGTGTGACCCAAGAACTTCTGGCCATTTTCATATA
>NC_051414.1:32369164-32369526 GCF_015228065.2 Penaeus monodon
CTCTAAAATAGATACAATAAAGCGATGCCTCTTAATGACTGCCTCTTACACAGTGGCAATACCCTCTCGCACAGCTGTTGTCAGTGGCCTATGGCAAGCTGGTGCCGCTGCTTCGGCCAGCTGGCGAGGCTGTAAGACTCCCAATAATCCTGCAGAAGAAGGTGAAGGCGAAGGACGTCTGACGAAAATCTTTCAAGGGTTTTCGGAGAAGTGATGGGAAAAGGTTGTTCGAGCGGCCGGGAGGCGTTGTGTTGTGTGGGGCGGCTTGGCTTAGTGGCTGAGAGGGTGGCCGGATAATGATGCTGGTAATGGCGATGGGAGGAATGATGGATGAATCGCCAGTAAAAGTTGAGTGTGTGGGG
>NC_051414.1:32370778-32371034 GCF_015228065.2 Penaeus monodon
CACTTCTTTCCTAGCAATCCCATTCACCAAACACACGTCTCTCACCTCTTTCGCTAATCTCCTCAACTTATGACAAGCCTCGACTCGTGAATCAGAGAGAGGGAATGTGGCTGGCCAAGGCTCTATGCTATGTCCTTTAACTCGTCTGCTTCGAGCGAAATCCTATTTTCTCTTCGTATTACTTCCCTTTTTTGTTCTCATGTGGATATGTGATTGTGGATATCACTCGTGTATGTGTGTATTGTTTTAAGTTGGG
>NC_051414.1:32371393-32371738 GCF_015228065.2 Penaeus monodon
CCAGCCTCTTTGTCTCCCCCCCCTTTCTCATCTCAATATTTCTATCTTTCTCTCTGCGTCTGTGTCCTTCCCTCACTCTCCCCATCCATCAATCCTCCCATCTCTCTCCCCACCTATTTCTCCTCCCATCTCCATTCTTCCATAACTTCACCTCACTGGAGCCACCGAGATGCAGTAATTTATATAGAACTGCGAATGGACCTTCGTTTCCTCTTCTCTCTTGAATTCACCAACCCTTGCCCTGTTTCTCAGTTACATTCACTTCTCTTATTAAACGATACGTAAAGATTTTAAACTCACCCTCACCCCACCCTTGCTTAAACCCGAGACACTCCTTGTTAAACT
>NC_051414.1:32372364-32372546 GCF_015228065.2 Penaeus monodon
ATTTTCTAATGCCATTTTCATAATGGTGCTCTAGCGACATTCAGGTAAATAAATGTGAATTTGATTGAAGGGGGGACACTCGAAAACAAACTAAACATGTTTCTCCCATTAAACGCCGGGTATGCATTCTGAATTAATTATCCTAATTCTATTGCAATAAGGGTTAGCAACATTTCAGAGGC
>NC_051414.1:32377256-32378350 GCF_015228065.2 Penaeus monodon
ATAACCAACCGCGGCACACACCGTTATCACTTTAACCACAGCCTCACGGAGTCCTAATACTTAATACTGAATAATAAAAGCACACGCCTCTGATATTCCGGACCACAATAAAGACCCTGGACCTCCCCCACCCTAAGAAGGCTATGCAGTAATAAGCACTGTGTTTAGAGGACAGGGACTCATCGTTCAGTATAAGTGGCGTAATGAGTTTGATAGTCAGGCTGCCTTGATCATCAAAGTTTAATTATAATTGACGGTCAGGTATTCCTCGATGAAGGAGAATTTAATGGTTTTCATGATTTTTTTTATATTTCTTTTATTCGTGTTACTGTTATATATTTCATGTTAATTTTCGTTTCGTAAGTGTTTGTGTTAGATTTTGCATTTATCTATTTCATTCTTTTTCATTCATATCTCTATTTTCCTTATTCTTCATTAACATATCTTTGTTTTCTATTTCTTCATTTATTATCTATGTATTATTATATCTTCATTTATTATCCGTGCAACCTTTATTTCTTTCATGCTAAGCATCTCATTCAATTAATCAAAGTTGCTTAATATTGAATTATTTAAAGTTCATCATTTTACTAAACTACTGCTCCGTTACTGGGTCGTCGGTCTATATCATCAAAATTGCAAAATACTTTCTAACTGTTCTTCTAAACCTCCAGTTATTGTATCCTTACTACATTACGCATGATGTCACGCTTCTTTTAAGAGACTGATATAGAAACGTTCGTGTTCTCCCCTTTAGGTTATTTGAGGCAGAGCGTTTCGTGACCAAGCCTAGACTGAAGCTTCTGTGTACTAAAAATGAATAAGTGAATAAATCTGAATACAGAAGAGAGCTTACCGAAGCTACATTGAAGATTTTCTGCTACAAAAACACGGCTTTGACGGTTCACCTCTTTTACAAAATCAAAGCTATGCCCTCGGTGACTATATTCCTTTTCTGAATAATTTGTAACAATAAAAGACTGGAACAAGAATGTTTTATAGTCAGGTATACATCAGGCATTCCGTTTCTCTTAAAATTCATAAGGAATTGCGGGACTGAAACGACTCAAAAGAAATTGTTTTGAGCTCTGAGA
>NC_051414.1:32378600-32378873 GCF_015228065.2 Penaeus monodon
ATATTGTATGCATGATCAAGACATGTTATAAACAAGTTTTCCTTGATGACTCCATCTAGCAAATATTCTTGCAAATGCAATAAACATCTCTCAAACTGAATAAAAAAAAATAAATCATGATTTCTCCATCGAAGAAGATATGTTCAGACATAATTCAAGAAATCATGATAATACATCGAGTTAGTATAATCCGTTTATATTTTCAAATACCGATATTTCCTACGTGATTTCCAAATGAACGGAAATGAACATCCACTATATGCACACAAAAAA
>NC_051414.1:32380447-32380591 GCF_015228065.2 Penaeus monodon
AGTAAGGGTGAGCGAAATTCAACGAAATAGAAAATATTTCTAAAATCCAAAACTTTTATAGCTTTGTAAATGTACTTTAAGACGTAATTAGAACGGAGTTAGAACTGACAGTAATCTTTATGGCAATCTGGAGCATTTTGTCGA
>NC_051414.1:32383266-32383524 GCF_015228065.2 Penaeus monodon
CCTATGCTCTTAATTCTGTTATTAATTCAGGTTAATTCTCTCTCATTTTTCTACAATATTGTTTTTTATCTGGATTTTTAAGCTTTTCCTTTTCTTGGTCTTTATTTATATTTCCTTCTTTATCTGCTACTACTGTATCGTATCTTTCTTCTCTTCTTCGGTATCATATTTTCTTCTCTTTCTACTTCATCTATCTTCCCTATTCCTTTTTTTTTCTCCCTTCCTAACTCTCATTCCTCCTTATCCCCCTTCCTGGTC
>NC_051414.1:32383599-32383672 GCF_015228065.2 Penaeus monodon
CCCCTCCTATTCCTTCTCATTCTCTTTCACGTCTCTCTCAATACATGTATAACGAACCACCTTCAAGACCCTA
>NC_051414.1:32383927-32384913 GCF_015228065.2 Penaeus monodon
ATATAACTTACTTTAGGTGTCTGAGTCGATATTATGATGCATATGGTGGAACTTCCCTCTATACAAAGCAGTGAAGTGCTGTTTCGACGTTCCGTTATATACAGTAAACCTTGCGTTTGTAAGGTCATTAAAGTCACATAAAGACAGCTTATATACTTACATATTAAGTAGTTACTATATGAAAAAGTCAAAACGAAATTAAATACATATAACATTTACTTGAGATATCATCAACATCTTACTTTACACAAACCATGTATGCATACGCCAGATTATTAAATCCACTGGAAGATCAACTTGCTCAGTGGCAGCCAACAGAAATTAGTCAGGAAATTTGCAAATATACACAGCATACAAGTGTTTAAGGGTGTGTGCAAATATGATTATCATTCTGGGAGCTTACACCATGTCGGATTAAAAGCTCGAGGTGGTTGTAAGTGATATTGTGTTAATGTTATTATTCATATAACTATTGAATCGGCACGTTTAGTTCTAATGCTTGACACAGAAAACATGGGAAGTAAATACGTCACAATAGGGATCATGTCAAGTGTTAAATTAACTGTTAGATTTGAAAATGCATGTAACTAGACTAAATCGATGGTAACGTTATGATCTGTTTATATAAAACAGTCAAAAGAGACCTGGTAATTCCAATGTAATAAATGACAAATACCCAGTGAAATTAAGCAATACCATCTACCATATTGGAAAAAAATCACCCTTTTTGGATTGTTAGAAAGACCACAATTCTAACTCACTAAATGATACCGAACCGAATGTGTCTTTTACATAACATACGATAACTGCCTATTGATGATAGTACACAAAGGGTATATCTCAGATAATGGCGTTTGTGCAGCGAGCAATGGACAAACAGCAAAACTAAATGTGAAAATAACGTAGACGAAGTGCGGTATATTAACTAAGGAAAGTGGAAGCTTGTGCTCTTAAACTAAATAATATTCCAGAATCACAATGTGTTT
>NC_051414.1:32385412-32385544 GCF_015228065.2 Penaeus monodon
TTTTTCAACATCTATATTTGTGATATATTTACACACACAAAGGGGATAATGCCAGGCAAAATATGACCGGTGTTTATAACGCTGAAATAAACCCCAGAATATCTCGACCGGATACGAGCAAAATGGATGCTG
>NC_051414.1:32385779-32386428 GCF_015228065.2 Penaeus monodon
GCGAATTTATATTTTCATAACGAGATTAAGGGAATTCATTGGATTTCTAAGTGCTGAAAGCAAACGAATTTCCTGGAATATGAATTTTGGAAAATATATGCCAACTTATTTTATGTTCGATTTTATACGCACTAAATATTTTGGGAATCAGCTAAAGAATGATATATAAATAAAGGAAATAATAACATTTTATTCGGTGATTTTATCGTAAGATGAAATAAACTTGAACGAGAAACGAATCAACTAAAAATAAATATGAACACAAAAGAGAAAAAAATAAAAATCTAGTAATAAAACCTACAAAGAAAAATAACCAAACTTGGTTACAAAAAGATTAAAAAAAACGCAATGAAAACAGTTATTTAAAATTTAAAATGTTCCGCATTTTCTACATAATGCATCCCCCGAATCCTTTCCATAACGTACGCTAACCGCCTGTTGATGACCAGACCAAACGATAAATCTCCGATAACCGGGTTTATTCGACGAGCGACGGTCAAACAGAGCGAAACTATATGGAGATATACCGTAGACTGAGTGTGGGACATCAGTAAAGCGAAATGGCCGCTTATACTCTTAAACTAAATAAGTTTCCCGTGAAACCGTAACATTTTCAGAGTTATGACCTCTTTTACAGTTTTACTTCTTT